>NC_142600.1:54251111-54519624 GCF_041222555.1 Hakea prostrata | reverse complement strand
CAACCTATTAAGTAACAAATTTTGGCACTTTGTTTTTGGTTTACGTAAAACTCGTTGGTTAGTGAGTTGTTAATGCATGCTCAAGAGCTCTCCTTCCACAGACATTTACCAAGTGCTTCTAATATCCCAAAAAAAGATTTTCATTTAAAAAATACATCAATGAGATGAATCATCCTCTCCCACAGAGAGTCCCCTTGTCCGAGTTGTCCCCCTTCATCAAAGTTTAGCCAACCAAAGAGAATTTCCTCCACCCTATTACCTAAAGTCACAAGACTTGCTGGTTTAGATTTGGGAGGTTTTTTCGGATGGCCAAGTCTCCTGCAAACAAATCCACCCCGATGACCCATCCGCAATGAGGAAGAACAGCGGGTAAAACAATTTCCAGCTGCCCCTAGGAGTCTCTCACAAGCCACCTGATACGGGAAGTTCTGTACCTAACGGGTATAACCTGGCTAATCTTGGTACAATCGGATTGACCGGGTGTCACCCGGTCATATGAATTAACCCGGACCGGTCATCTCACCAATACTTTGTACCAGCAGGCTACGCCCGAATGGGGCTCCGCATTCAATCGGGACATGACCGACTATTTGGGCCAATGCGTACATCACGCTCCACAAATGAGGCAGTCTCTCTCTATCGAGAAAGTCAACTCCAACGACTATCTAACTAGGACCAATAACGGAAGGGCATAATCCTCAGGGATTCGATGGCTCCTGTCGGGCGGACTTACCAAATACAAATAAGGTAAGTAACACGGTATAAGATAAGGGACGTGCTCCCTTGGAAGGTAATCCAATACACTCTGAGTATAATCTTGTGTAGCTTTTGCACGAGACCTCACTCTATTCATCATCTGACTTTGCCATCGGAGGCGGCTGCCCGGCACACAAGCCGGCCCGCATCTAACCTTTCTTGCAGGACTCATCGTCCCGAATACGAGAGGAGGCTAAGTCGGATCCAGAAGCATAATTGATCCACACCAGTTTGGCGCCGTTTGTGGGAACGACAAAATGTTCAAGTCATGGTGCGACGAGTAAATGGACGTTCCGACAAGAAAATACCGAGGATAATCGAACGATCCTCGAAGATATGGTTGACCCCTCAACCCATATAGATCAGGAACAACTTCAGGACAATCTAGCTCTGGAGGACCCGAATGGTGGAGGAACCTCCCGAGGTCCTCAAGAACAAGCCATTATGGCCAATATGGACGAGTTACGGAAGGGAATGCTCGAGATGCAAGGAGTATTACGCAACTTGGTCCATCAAATTGGAGTTGAACAAGGACCGAGACGCAATACACAATCGGGAAGATTGGTAAGGGCTTTGAGGACGACACGAGGGTCCCATGGAGCAAGGCGTATCCCGAAGTTAGAAGTTACTCGGGAACAAAAGGAGGATAATCCCAAACGAAGCAAACGCCAAACTACTCCCAATGGGACAAGAATCAGTGCCTTAGACCGTCTTTTGATGCCACCTAAGACGGGGTCTTTGCCTCAAAGGAGTCGACGGGAGGAGATCGAGGATAAGGAGGACCAGGGAGAAAGTCAACCTCAACCGTCTCGCTCGAGAGTATCATCGTCTCGGGCACATCCTCGAGTAAAAGAGGCACCTACCCATCATCGTGGCAAAGAGCGTGCCGAGTCAGATGAAGATGGAGTACGACAGAGCCGGCTTCGAAGCCGGGTAGCTGAGGTCGAGCGCAAGTTGGAGGATCGGGATCATGATGATGATCTGGATGTGGTTGATCGGGAACCTTTCTTAGATGAGATCATGAACATGCCACTTCCTAGGAACTTCATCATGCCAACATTCACCCCGTTCGAGGGGAAAGCAAGCCCTAAAGAGCATATAAGCTACTTTTAAGTCAGTAATGACTGTACTTGGTCGGGAGGACGAACTACTCTGCAGAACGTTCCCGGCATCACTCAAAGGACCGGCCATTAAGTGGTTCAGCAGCCTTCAATCGGGATCCATCAACAATTTCAGGGAGTTGGCACAGAAATTTATAGCCCGATTCCGAAGTGCAATCGGGAGCAAGAAGACTTCTGATAGTCTCTTTGGAATACAACAAGGAAGAAATGAATCCATTCGGGATTATTTGAAGCGATTTGATGAAGTTGCCATCGAGATCGAGGAGCTTGACGATCAAGTTGCATACAGTGCCCTATGGAGCGGCATTACACACCAAAGACTTCTGGAAGTCTTGCTAATAGATAAACCCAAAACGTATGAGATGCTGTTACGCAAATGCCAAAAGCAAGCCAGTGTTTATGAAGTGATAAACGCTCGAGTAAAGGCCGATCGGGAAAGAAGGTCTGATCGGGATGTAGATAAGGCTTCCCCGAATGAAAGAAATCAGAGATCAAAAAGTAAATGGAAGCGCGACCAAGAGAGAGTGAGTTATACTCCTCTTAACACAAAGCCATCAGAGATCTTGATGAACATTCGGGATAAAAGCTCATTAAAGTGGCCCAGAAAGCTACGCGCACCACCGGAGGATCGGGATATGACAAAGTACTATCGATTCCACAAAGATTACGGCCACCATACAGATGGGTGTCGAAGCCTGAAGTTTGAGATAGAAAAACCGATCCAACAAGGTAAGTCGGACAAGATGTAAAAGAATCGGGAAAGTCCCGAGCGTACTCACCAGAATCTAAAAAGAGACGCCGATCCCCTAGTCCAAAAGAAGCCATCAAAAAGTGGACAAGGGGAAAGAAAAGGAGGATTAGGAAGAAACGCCCGTATACGTGATCATGGGAGGTCCAACGGTGGAATCGATCAGGAAAGCGAAGCAAAAGGCCCGGTTCGTGGGGGCAGTACACTTGCCTAAAAAGAGGCAAAATTCCGCCTGTCCGGAACCCATAATCTTCACAGATGCAAATTTGGAAGGAGTTATAGCACCTCATGATGATGCTATAATAATCAGAGTTAAAATAGCCAACCGGGAAGTTCACCGGTGTTGGTTGACACGGGGTCATCCGTTGACCTAATCTCATATGAAGCTTTCAAGAGATTAAAATTGGCCGATGATTTGCTAACCCCTTCATCAACTCCATTGTATGGTTTCACAGACCCTCTACAATGGCGAAGGAACGATCCATTTGGATCTTAAGATTGGGAAGTCACCCCGAGATACCCTGGTACGAGTAAATTTCATGGTCGTGAAGGAGTTGTCGGCATACAATGTGATCCTGGGACGTCCGACACTAAATGCACTTGAGGCAGTCGTATCTCCTAGGCACATGAAGTTAAAGTTCCCGATCGAGGCTGGAGTAGGGGAATGCTGTTCAAACCAATCAGCTTCCCGCCAATGCTACACAAATTACTTAAATTAAAAACGTAAGCCGGAAAATTCGGGAACTGCTATGAATGTCGAGGTTCGGGACAATCGGGACGAGGAAAGCATGCAGCGGGCGAGAGCCCGTGGAAAAGTTGGAAAGGATACAACTGAGTCAATCTATTCCGATCGAGGAACGTTTATTGGCTCGGAGCAACCGGAAAGCTTCAAGAAAGAGCTTACTTAGTTCTTATGTGATAATGCAGATATCTTTGCATGGTCGGCAAATGACATGCCCGGGATAGACAGGCGGGTAGTAGAGCACAAACTCCGGATATAGAAGGGTGCTATCCCGATCATTCAAAGGCGAAGGAATTTTTCCATAGAAAAGCACAAAGCAATCGGGATCGAGGTGGAGAAATTGGAGAAATCGGGTTTTATAAAACCAATTGAATGCCCAACTTGGCTGGCCAATGTAGTTATGGTCAAAAAGGCAAACGGGCAATGGCGAATGTGTACCGACTACACAGATTTAAACAAAGCTTGCCCAAAAGACTGCTATCCTCTCCCGAGGATAGACCTCCTAATCGATGCAACTGCCGGGCATGAAGTCCTTAGTTTCATGGATGCGTACTCGGGATATAACCAGATCTTGATGAGTCGAGAGGATGAAAAACACACTTCATTCATGACCGATCGGGAAAGTTATTATTATCGAGTGATGCCTTTCGGATTGAAAAATGCAGGGGCAACTTATCAGAGAGCTGTCAATAAAATTTTCCAACGGCAAATCGGGAGGAACATGGAGGTTTACGTTGACGACATGCTCGTGAAGAGTTTGGTTCGGGCAAGGCATTTGGCCGACTTGGAAGAAACGTTTGATGTGCTTAGAACGTACCAAATGCGCCTGAACCCTGAAAAATGTGCTTTTGGAGTTTCCTAGGGAAAGTTCCTCGGGTTCATGGTTTCTCGAAGAGGAATTGAGGCTAACCCAGAAAAGATCAAAGCACTAATCGAGATGGCACCACCCATTATGATAAAAGAAACCCAGTGTTTGACCGGGAGGGTAGCCGCTTTAAATCGATTCATATCCCGAGCAGGAGAAAAGTGCAATACTTTCTTCAAAGCTTTGAAAACTACATCAAGCTCGGGAACAATCACTTGGACGCAAGAATGCCAACAGGCATTTGATCAACTCAAAACGTATCTCGGGACAACGCCTGTCTTGGCACGGCCCATAACCGGGGAAACTCTTGCAGTTTACCTTGCAATTTCACCAACGGCGGTCAGTGGAGTGCTGATCAGAGGAGACACGATTCAGAACCCGGTCTATTATGTGAGTCACGTGCTCATAGATGCTGAGACACGGTACCCGGACATGGTTAAGCAGGCATTGGTGCTTCTAGTGGCATCACGAAAACTGAGGCCCTACTTTCAAGCACACCCGATAGTAGTCCCGACTAATTTTCCACTAAAGAAAATACTTCAAAGGCCTGATGTGGCAGGAAGGATGGTCGGGTGGTCGGTGGAGCTAAGTGAATATCAGATCGAGTTCAAACCAAGGACGGCCATAAAAGCTCAGGTACTAGCAGACTTTGTTGTCGAGAGCACTCTACCGCGGAGGAAAGATCAAACAGCATCAACTGGAGTATCCGACTTGTGGATTCTACACGTTGATGGTTAGAGCAGTGTTTCAGGATCGGGAGCATGCCTGACCCTCAGTAGCCCCGAAAACTTCACCATTAGCTATGCTATAAGGTTCAGTTTCCAAGCTTCAAACAATGAAGCGGAATACGAAGCTGTCATAGCGGGTTTACGAGTGGCCCGAGCCCTCAGAGTTCGGGAATTAGAAGTAAGAAGTGATTCCCAACTGGTTGTCAACCAAATCAAGGGAGAATATGAAGCAAAGGATGAAAGAATGGCTAAGTATTTAGTCAAGGTGGGTCAATTCCAGGCTTTATTTTATTGGAAACCTACCGACAAATACCTAGAAAAGAGAATGAAAAGGCAGACGAACTCTCCCGATTGTCATTGGCCAACTACAAGAACTTAGACTCGGCAGTTTATATTGAAGAACTAAGCAGCCCGAGCATCCAGGAGGTAGAAACCTTTGAAATCAATAAGGAACCAGACTGGACAACACCTTTGATTACGTATATTCGGGATGATGTTCTCCCGACTGATCCGAAGGAAGCAAAAAGAGTCCGGAATCAGGTGGCTCGGTTCACTATTATCGGGGACCAGCTGTATAGAAGGTTGTTCACAGATCCTCTCTTGAGATGTGTCGAGCCATCCCGGGCAAGCTACGCCTTAGCTGCGATCCACGAGGGCATCTATGGCACACATATGGGTGGAAAGGCGTTGGCACAAAAAGGTATTACGATCGGGCATCTTCTGGCCTACAGTACAAAAGGACGCAATCGAGTATGTCCGCAAATGTGAACGATGCCAGAAACATACTAATGTCCCAAAGTTACCAGCAGTTCCCATGATGTCTGTCTCAAACCCGACACCATTTGCGATGTGGGGAATGGACCTTGTCAAGAAACTACCGAAGGCTCCCAAGAATTGGGAGTATATGGTGGTTGCAATAGATTACTTCACAAAATGGGTCGAAGCTGAACCATTATCCTCCATCACAGAAAAACAGATGGAAAAGTTTTTTGAAGAAAAGATAATATATAGATTCGGGATACCTCGAATCCTGGTGACAGACAATGGAAAAAAATTTGAAGGCGCAGGATTCAAGTCCTTCTGCATGCGATATCATATAGAACATCGATTCGCCTCAGTTGCCTACCCCCAGAGCAATGGGCAAGTAGAAGTCACCAATAGGACACTTCTTGATGGGATCAAGAAAAGATTGGAGGATAATCGGGCAATGTGGGTCGAGGAACTCCCGAGTGTCCTCTGGTCATACAGAACTACGGAGCGAACCCCAACTGGGGAAACTCCTTTTTGTTTAGCTTATGGAACTGAAGCCTTAGCTCCCGTAGAAGTGTTGGCTGGATCGTTGCGATATGACATTTTTTATGAAAGCTAGAATGACCAAGGCCTAAGGGAAAACTTAGATCTTTTGCAAGAAGTCCGAACAAGAGCACAACAAAAGAATATGTTGTATCAAAAAAGAGCAGCACAACACTACAACTCTCGGGTCAAAGGCCGAAGGTACCGATCAGGAGACCTGGTTTTGAGACAGACGGGGGCTTCAGATCTGAGAAACCAAGGAAAGTTAACTCCAACATGGGAAGGACCTTACCTGGTAGAAAAGGAAACAAGGCCGGGACCATACCGACTGAAGGACGTGGAAAGTGGAAAACCGATCGATCGTTCTTGGAATTCCACCAATTTAAGAAAGTTTTACCAATAGCCCTTATAAGTATCGGGTCTGTCCCATTTATACTTACGCCTCTTACAAGGCCTTACATCTTTTTGAGAAAAGATACAATAAATTCGGGTCTATCCCGTTTACATTTGCCTTTTAAAGGACTTGCATCTTTTCTTAAAAGATACGACTCATTCGGGTCTCTCCCGTTTGATTCCTAACGTCTTTTTAAAGGAGTTACATCTTTTCTTAAAAGATACGACTCATTCGGGTCTCTCCCGTTTGTTTCCTAGCGCCTTTTTGAAAGGCTTGCATCTTTTCTTAAAAGATACAACTCATTCGGGTCACTCCCGTCTGTTTCCTTCCCGTATGTTTATTCAAATCATTAGAATTGGCAACAAATGACAAATTAAAATAGCAAAGTCTTTGAATTCATTTAAAAACGGGATTACATTGAAGGAGTTACATAGATCAAAAAAGGAATTCAAGCTGGAGGATTCTCAGTCGATTTTTATAGAAGGGCTCCCGGGAAGATTCTCTTCACTATTGTCTCAACTCCACCTTCGAGGGACTCTTGCACATCTGCAGCAGTATCAGTCAGGGAAGTTCTACCTTCCTCAAGACTTTTCTCCAGATCGTCACCCTCGAACTCTTCATCCTTTTCCTGGACACCTGCTTCCTCATCTTCTTTGTCCTCTTCCACCTCTTCCTCGGGGAGGAGCTCGGGACTAGGGTCAATGTAATCGGTGGTGACAGGAAAGGGAAAGAATTCTAGTTCGGGAAGATCATCCGGGCGGAGCAGCTTAAGTTCATCATAAATCTGGGGATCCAGAAGAAGCTTTAGATCGTTGGGACGGGGAAGCTCAGTCTGCTGCAATACTTTCTTAAAGGCTACACGTAATCCCCTCTTAAAAGCGGGAGTGGCAATAGCCAGTGAAAGTTTTCCAAACTCCTCGGTCTCAAAGTATTCCTCGAGGACATCTCCCCTGAAGATCTACTTCCCCGAAGACTTTAGATCTGTTAACTCGTCCCTCAGTTAGACTTTCTCTTTCTTCTCAGCCGCCAAGAGAGCCTCAGACTCTCAATTCCTCGGTGATCTTCCCGAGCCTTTCCTCGAGGTCACTAACTTTTCCTTTATATTTACCCTTGCTTTTGGAAAAGACGTCCCTCTCTTTCTTAAACTTGGCTGCCTTCTCTTCAGCCTCTTTCAACTTTTTCTCTGCTTCCTCCTTCTCGGTTATGGCAGTATGGGCCCGAACGTTTGACTCCCCATGGAGCTGTTCAGCCAGCGCTAACTACTTAACTTGATCCCGAGCCCTACGAAGAGACTTGGAAAATATGTGGACTGCTCCAGCAACATATCTAAAAAGGAAATGATCCCCAATTAAGACATAAACAAAAAGTCGGGAGGAAAAGATGAATTAAGAAAAGGAAGTACCTGAATCCTTCATTGAAAAACTCCCTATTCGGGAGATTCCGCAGATACATCCGGTCAGCATCATTAGTGGCCTCATTCAACCACTGCTCGGTGTATCAATAATCACCAAAAACGGTGTTAAGGCCGGGATCGCCAGCTGAAGAGGAGGGCACAACCTCCCGGGTAGGTTCGTTAATACGAACCCTCTTAGGAAGGCGAGGAAGGCCGTCCGCCTTTCGTTTCTCAGCTCCCGAAGAAGGAGCTTTCTTCTTTGGACTCTTCTCAGTCTCGATTGTTATTGGCTCTGAAGATGGTTGGCCCGAAGCGGGAGCTATCTTTGCAGGCGCGGAAACTTGTGCTGGAGTTTTTGTTTTCAACACTTCCGAGGAGGACAGTTTGTTGGTGGGTACAGGCTTTCTTCTTTTTGCCTCGTCCATCTTCCCGAGGGCCATTGCCAACAAGTCATCCTCAGAAATGTTATGACTCACTGCAAAACAAAGAAGATATAATCAGGTCAACACAGCATGAACCTGGGAAAAGTAATAAAAATAAAAGCTTACCCGGGGAAAATCCCCATCTCTGAAGTACAGGTTCATATTCCACGGAATAACCATGGACCGCGAACTCGTCGTCATCCACCTGATTAATGATCCCGACCCATCTTTCTTCGTCGGGATCCAGATCGACTGGAGTATTCAACAACTCAATGTCTTCTTTAGACACTTCTTGAAATTGAGTTATGAAAGGTTCGGGGCAGGAGGTTTAAAGAAAAGGAAGAATTCCCTCCACTTTTTAGTATTGGACGAGAGAGAGTCTTTCAGGATAAAGCTTCCTTGGAAAGAAGAGGAAATCCTCTTTGAAAGAAAAAACCAGCCACGCTGGGTATGCAGATGCAAAGAATAGAAATGATGGAACATGGCAAAGGTCGGGAAAACTCCCACGTTATGACAGAAGATGACAAACCCGATCATGATACGCCAGCTATTCGGGCTCAAGTTGGACGGGCTGAGCCCGTAGTGATCCAAAAAATCAACGAAAATATAATGTAGTGGGAGACGCAGCCCCCCGATGAAGGCGTCATAGTACAAGGGATAAAATCCCTCTGGAGGACTGTTCACTCTTTGGCTATCAATCGGGATAATAACCTAGTACCCCTCAAGTATACCAAAACTAAACATAAATCTATCCAAATCCTCGGGAAAAAGGGAGCAGAGATAAAATTCTGGTCCCGAGGAATTATGGACAAAATCAATATGCCAGGGACTTAAGGGCTTTGACTGGAGCAACTTTAAAGCAGCAAGGTCAAGCTTTTTGCTATCGGGCTTACGGGGAATGGCCCCCCGAAAACCACTAGGGCGTTGAAAAGGTGGACGAGGCGGGGCTTTTGATCTGGATACCCGGGATGTAGACGGGACATCTGTCCGAAGAAAAGCTTGGGAATATGAAGCGGGAGGATCCCGGGATGTGGCAGTAGACTCAGGTCTCAAGGCACTCGGGCCAGAAGGAGTAGCGGAATCAGAAGCAGGGGCAGGATTTGAATTTGAACTATGAGTAGGACCTTCCCGAGACTCAACACTGGGAATAGCCGCTACTTCGGCCTCTACCTCGGCTTCTGCTTCATCTTGAACAGGTGGAACAGTCGGTGTCACACCCCGCCCGCCAGGCCCGGTTAACCGCCCGACAACCCGCGGATGTGAACCGTCACAAGATCCATGGTTTTAGTCTATCAATAATAATAAATACAAATACAGATAATCAAGAGCAAGAATAGTGCAATAGTTAATAAACAGGTTACAGGAGTCCAAATACTCCGATAAATATCCAAGAAATAATCAAAGAAGGAATCAAGAATCAAATGTAATATCGAGTTCAGCGGAAGCAAAGAGAATAACTAAATAATCTTCATCTTCATGAGGCTTCATGCTCTGCAAGTCCATGTACCACTGTCTGTCTCACATCAGCTTCAAACGAGAAGGCTCTTTCATACGAATCATCTCCAACTTCTGACGTTGTGCAACCATCTGTACAGTTTATATAATACATACAATGAAAGGAATGAGTTCCAACGAACTCAGTAAGGAACAAGCAATTCTCATATATATGTCAATACAATCCACGAATGCACATATGAAATGATATGGATGATATGCAGAAATATGAATGCTACTAAGATCTAACTATGCAAGTCTCTAATGGCTGACATGCTTTAAGATATACACCAGCCCTCCTTTGGGTAAGTCTCATCACTCTGATCCGGCAAGGACTGGTTACCTCTGTAGGGATCCTGGGCAAAGGGGTAAGTCCACACCTGGCTCTCAAAACCGTGGCTGGGGGTTAAGTCAACACTCTCTCACCACGACCATTGGCAATGAGTACTGGCGCATGTCGGGGTTTCTAATCCAATGCAAGGTCATAATGGTAACATACTATATGAAGTCCAGATACTTCCCCTATGGCACCAACCAACTCGGTTCAGTATCCTTCGCAACCTAGGAGTGTGAATCCTCACGGACTGGATACCTCTGTTGGACTCCACTCCTTAACCCTATGGTCATCCACATATTATTGGGGCGGATGCTCTCATGACTCCTCGCGACACCCGGTCCGCTCCCTGGACGTCCATGAGCCCAACCCTAACATATGCAACCCTACCATTACATGACCAATAGTGGACCACTGAGTCTCCGCACGGACTGGTTACCGCTGTTGGATGAAACATAGTCACGTCACCATTGTCACGGGTCACCCGGCTTCAATTCCCCTGCCGAAAGGGTAATAGCATGTGGGGTACCTAGCCATGCAATTCTAGACTCCCTAAGTATGTCATCAAGTAATCATGATAGTGCTGGAGACATCAGCAGGCATGTGTCCCATTCCACAGCCTTCTGATATCCCAAGCCAAGATATCCCAATGGAATACCCCTTCCATCATAATCACACTACAACACTCTTTATCATACCATGAACAGTTGTGCAATATCATGAAAGATGAAGTACATCAAGGAATACCACAAACAGCAAGTGTACAATAAGATTCACATACTTTATACAATTACAGCAAGTTACATGATCAAAGAATAGTAAATAGAACAACAGAATCATCATGTATATGTAATTGCATATAAATAAGAATGCATGTCCTTACCTGTAATTTAGTAGAAGTCCTCTAACTTGCAATCCAAAAACTATTATAAGACTTTTATTTGAAACAGAGAACACCTAGGCATAGGGTTACAAGAATGTATAAGTCACATAAACCAAATTGAATCAAAACCGAAATCTATTTGGTCACTTGTTTACCACCGGTCGCTTGTGCGGTCGCTTAGGTTAAGTGACCGCCACTAGTGACCGCCCCAAAAACAGTGAGCTTCAATCCGAAACTCAGGCTTCTGATTACTCGATTTCAATCCGGTTTTCGAGTAATCTCATCCTAAGTCTCGAATTAAACACTCCCAAAGACAAAAGGGTAAGAGAAAACAATCCCCTATCATCAGTGGATTATCCCTAACCCTCTCCTTTATTGAATTTTCCATCTCACGGAAGCAGGGTTCTGTTTATGGTTATTCCATCTCACGCAGATAAAAAAAAAGGGTAAAGAATAACCAAGGGGTAATCACAGTGACGAGGAAAAAGGGTAAAACCAAACTAACGGAGATAAAAGAGTAGAGAACGAAGGGTTAGTTCAATACCTCACACCAGAAAGCCAGAGAAGAAGAGAACTGATCCTCCAAACCACTGTCAGTACTCCAGAGACTCTTTCGGATCTTCCCCGCAGCCGTCTTAACTCCCAAATAAGAAATAACGAATAAAGTAATCGTTAAAGAGACGGAGTTTGCCTTTTATAGAAGTCTCTGGGGCAAAATAGGGCAAAATCCCGAAACAGACCGGGCGGTCGCTTGGGCCGGTCGCTTAGGTTAAGCGACCGCCACTAGTAACCGCCCCCATGAAATTTGTCATACAAGGGTGCTTTGCTCATGGGGTTGAAGACCAAGTACAACCAAACCCAAATGAAGACATGGGGGAGATCATAGTCCGAAAAATCAATCATAATAGGTTTGTAACAAAGAGGTTAGGGTTTCATCATAACATATGGCTCATGAAAAGGTTATGATCACGGAAAGAGAGGGAATGATTGTTATCAAGAAAATAACAAGAAATCATAGGAAATCTAGTTTATGTTAACAGAAACATTACCCATGAGGTTTCCCGCACATGGAAGGTTACAAGAGGTTTTCAGAAAGATCATAAAAGGATTAGGGTTTCAAAGAATTTATTTGACTAGGGTTAAGATCATGATGATGATCATAGATCTCAAAGAATAGAATGAGATCATGGAATAGATGGTTGCAAGGATGCATCATCTTTTTCCTGATCTCAAACAAGAACAAGAACGAAGAAAGAATAATTAGAAATCCTAATTAGGTTAAACATGGATCATGAAGAAAATATAGTGTGATCAAGGATAAACAATTAGAGAATGATAGGTTACAATTTTAGTAAAGAAAACACATTGATTGGCTGTTAACAAGATCAAACTAAGGGTTCTTGGTTTGATCCAAGAGGTTAGGATTTCACCCTTTTTTTGGCTCCCAATGAAAAGGTTGAGAGCACCGGATGAAGGGAAATAAATTGATAGCCAATAAAACAAGAAAACATAGATGATCAAGTTTAGGTTAACAGAAATATCACCCAAGGGAAAGAGAAACAAAGGATCAAGATTCACCCATGGGAAAGAGAAACAAAGAATTTACAATCAAGAAAGGTTTTGGGGAGGGTCCAATGAATTAATAGAAAATAAAAGGGTTGCCAATTGTTCCAAGGAAAAACAAGGATCAACTCCTCAATCATGAGGACACAAGGGAAGGTCATGGTGAATGATATGGACCTTCCCCACAATAATAAAGATAGGTAGGAAATTCAGGGAAAGTATCATCAAGAGCTTTGGTGGAATCAAATTCAAGGATCATCGCCATATGGCTTCAAGATCATAGAGTGAATTGGGGGATTCACTCTAGGGCAAAAGAATTAAAGAAGAGGTCATTACAGTAGTGTAATACCCTTCTCATGATCAGAAAATCAGAAGTAGAGAAGAAAGAATGAATTAAAGAAGAAACGAATTGAATACCAACCTTTTAGAAGAGAAACCGCTGAAGAAATCTGAAGAGATGCTTGAGGATCTTTCTTGGCTTCGAAGGAGAGGTTCTAGGGATCTTCCCACGTTCTCCCAAGGCTTAGAAACAGATTGAGAGTGAAACACATGGAGTTCCCCCTTTTAAATAGCACAAAGAGTTCAAGAGTTACTAGGGCCGCACCGGACCTCCTGCCGGCCACCTGGTTGGTTGATTGGTTGCCCAAGAGGAAGTTCAAAGGTCGATCCCATGCTATCAAGAGGTTTAGAAACATGGTGGGAATAGTTTACCACGAAATTAAAAGAAATAAAGCTTTTGAAAACCTTCAAAACAGATATTTACCAAAATGCCACTGCCCCGCGAAGGCTTGTTCAAAAATAGGGATTTAATGGGCCTAACTTCAATATTTTTGGATGGGCTTCTTTCAATACATCGTACTACTTACCTAGTATGGAGGGAAGTCTTCAAACCAGGTCCAACTAAGCTTTAGGTCCATCAACCAAGTTCTTCTTCACAAATAAATAGTTCAACACCAAATCAAGTAAGGTTTCCATAAGGAAACACCATCATCAATATCCATGGGTTTTGGGTCAAACACCATATCTTCTACTGAGATGGCCCACAAAGACATCTTCCTAAGATTTTCAAAGATAGTAAAACTGAAATCACGGTCAAACTTCAAAGTCAACATTAAACAAAACCCGACTTCACGCACAACAGATCGGGTTTCCGGGCTAGATTTGGGCTGGGTGTCACAGTCGGGACCTGAATCTCTCTATTTTCCTTATCCTTACGAAACATCTCCTGAATTTCTATAAGGAGCCGAGGATCATCATCTTGAGTGGAACTGCTGCAGGACTTAGATTTCTCCTCATCTGAGGATTGCTCGTGGAATTCTTTTAGATGATCCCCGGTCAGGTTATACTTTTTCATTTGATCACTATCACCCTCACTAGTATAACCTTCAGCCCGACGACGTCTTTCACGGTGAACGGGAACAGGAACCTTATTCTGAAACCTAAACCCTCTCAAGCTCACTTTTGGCCTCTTCGGGGCCTTATATTTCCTCGGGGCCATAAGGAAGAAGAAAACTTACTGCTTGAAGACAAGGAAGGCTTGAGAAACTTCGAAAGTTAGTCGGGAGCGGTTCTCAGTCGAGAGCAAAGAAAACAGTGGAAAGAAAATGAAAGGGGAGGTCCCTATTTATATTGCCGGAAGAGGCGTTACACTCTTCAATCAGACGGTTACGACCATTGATGATCAACGATTACAAGGTGGAGACGGTTCACCTCCCCCGAAGCACTCATTATGAACCTACACCTAGCTGCCTGACGTGTCGTTCCGAGGCTGGGCGAGGTCCTCGAGGACAGCCATTACAAAAAACGGCTGGTCACTTCATTGCAGACATTTAATGCATCCGTTAAAGAATACTCCTGGAGTCTCCCGAGAAAACCAAACAGAGCTCAAGAGGAGAGCCTTCCCATAAACCGGGACAAGCAACGAGTATCAATTGAGAACTGCTACATTCCCCCGAGTAATGCAGAGTAGTGCACAGGATCAAGAAAGGACTTGGGAATTACCCTAAAACAACCGGGACAAAGTCCCATTGTGACCACATTCATGGATAACCAGTACTCTCCTACAAACTCGGGCACTGGATGTTCCAACTTCCTAGCTACCCCGAACATCGCAAGCAACGATCGGGATAGGGGGCTTATGATACGGGAAGTTCTGTACCTAACGGGTATAACCCGGCTAATCTTGGTACAATCGGATTGACCGGGTGTCACCCGGTCATATGAATTAACCCGGACCGGTCATCTCACCAATACTTGTACCAGCAGGCTACGCCCGAATGGGGTTCCGCATTCAATCGGGACATGACCGACTATTTGGGCCAATGCGTACATCACGCTCCACAAATGAGGCAGTCTCTCTCTATCGAGAAAGTCAACTCTAACGACTATCTAACTAGGACCAATAACGGAAGGGCATAATCCTCAAGGATTCGATGGCTCCTGTCGGGCGGACTTACCAAATACACATAAAGTAAGTAACACGGTATAAGATAAGGGACGCGCTCCCTTGGAAGGTAATCCAATACACTTTGAGTATAATCTTGTGTAGCTTTTGCACGAGACCTCACTCTATTCATCATCTGACTTTGCCATTGGAGGCGGCTGCCCGGCACACAAGCCGGCCCGCATCTAACCTTTCTTGCAGGACTCATCGTCCCGGATACTAGAGGAGGCTAAGTCGGATCCAGAAGCATAATTGATCCACATCACCACCACTATTTGTTAGACTTCCCTAGTTATTTGGCGGATTCCAACCCCAACCCTTCTCTAGAAATTTGTAGCATTATAGTGGCAATTTGGTCTCTAGGGGAAAACTTTGCTCATATTTCATTCGGTGCTATTTGTAGAGCTGCAAATAGTGTTTCAGATTTTATGTCAAAGAATGTCTTGTCCATGGCATGTAGGACAATTTGGCGATGTTCTGATTCTTGGCTCCTGGAATTATGTAACCAGGATGTCATGTGTAATCTATGCCCCTCTTCGAAATTACACTTCACAAAAAATAATAATAATAATGAAAATAAAAATAAATTGTTAGAATTCCCTCTACCGAGTTAAACCCAAGTTGGGCCCCACATCCAAGTCGATCCTTGGTTGCCCCACAAGGCCTCACATCAAAAGCCTCTTCATGCTGAACGTCATCTCCACTGGCTGACTTCCCCACTGGATTCAAAGTCGTGGTCCCCACATTAGAAAGTACCATGTTTTGTAGATTAGTTTCTTTTAGACCATCTAGTACCTTTTGAATTTGAAAATGATCATCATCCACCACAGAACTTAGAATTTCTGATCCTGAGTTTGAATCTGAGGAGAATCCTCACCTGGCGCAACTTTCTCCTGGGAAGGACTCTCTGAATTCGAAATTGAAGTATTAGAAATGTGATAAATATCAATGGGAGAGTTGTATATTACAGTGGTATTTTCCTCTCATTTCCATTGATTATATGACATTAATGAAACACAATCTTTAGTAAATGAAATGAAATGATAATAAAACACTAGAATGGAGTGGCAACTTCCAGGTTACAATTGAGTCGCAAGGCTCAGTTCTAATTAGTCCTTATTTTTTTGCACTCAATGGATGATTTAACTGAATAAATCCAAGAAAATTAACAACCCTTGGTGTGCTCTTTGTTAACGATCTCTTTCAATAAATGAAATAGCAGAAGCGACTAATCTGAAACTAGAATTAAGAAGATCATCAACTTTGAAACAAGAGGCTTCAAGTAAAGAAGAACAAAGATATAATGCATATAATAAAGTTTAATTAAGTTATACCAAGACAAGCCATGAAGCAGTAAAGCTTGAGAAGTGAAAACCACCACAAATTAGATGTTTTGAGTCAATTTTCAACAAAGATGGTGGTATAGAAAATGATGTTTCCCACTGGACTAAATTAAGATGAACAAAGTGAAGCAATGCTTTGGAATGGTTACGTAACAAAAGTATGTGAGTCGTTCTGTAAAGGGAAATTTTATATGGCATTACTAAGACTGGCCATGACAAGGAGGGAGATATATTGGAAAGTTAGGAAGTAAAGTAGAGATAAGATGACAACTTAACTAGAAGTTAAACAAATTCAAGACAAACTTCATGAGGGTTGCTTGAAGTAAGGATATGTCCAACAGAGATTTATGGGTGCACCAAGGAAAAGTAAGCAAATTTAATTTATAAAAGGAGGTAAAGGTATGGCTAAAGTGATTAAATATAAAGAAAAAGAATATACATATGGTGGAGCTGAGCCTAATGTGATTGCAAATTGAGTTGTAAAAGATTTGCATATGGTAGTGCTCGGTTCTGCTTGACTGCAAATAAAGTTGTTTGGAGGACAAAGAGATATATTGCCATTCCCTTATAAACAGTTGTTCCCAAAATGCTTTTTCACCTTTTTTTTTATTTCTTTCTTGAGTGTTTTTGAAACAAAAATAAGTCAAATCAAATTGCCAATGATGGGTTAGTAAAGTAGTTAAAGGCTCAACCTCCCACCGGGAGATCTTGGGTTTGCACTCATTCGGCGGCATTAATTATATAAAAGCTCCCTTGAGGATGTAATCGTGGTGCGCGCAAGCTGGCCTGGATGAACCTCATATCCAAAAAAAAAAAAAAAAAAGAAATAAGTCAAATCGTGCATGGTTTTTCCAATTCGTCTTTATTTATTTATTTAATATTAATTTTTATTTTTTAACACAAAGGAGCAATTTTGGCATACTATATTGAGTCTCATTATAGAAACAACCTTCAATGAAAAATGGTTTCCTAAAAGTTCAGAGGCACAAGCTGACACTAAACCATAGAGAGTCGAAGAGGTTAGTTGCATATAAAGCATAACATGGGGGAAAAAAATCCGCATAAGTGCATACATAACATATACTTAAGAAAAGGATTGTGTTTCTTTTCTTAAAGAAACTTTTTTTTGTGTTTTCAATTCATCCTTGATAGAATGATGAGAAAATTATCCATGTGGAAAGTGTTTAATATCTCTTTTGCAAGAAGGGAAGTTCTAATCAAATCAGTTCTTCAACCATAATCAATTTATCACATGCAATGTCTCAAATTTTCACAATGTCTATGTTTTCAAATTGACTCTATTTGCCAATGTTTCTGGCTAGAGAATCCAGCAAAAAGAAAGCACTTGACTTTGATCTGGTGGAACTGATGTTGTAGACCAAAGGAAGAAGGAGGACTTGGGTTAAAAATAGCCAACATTAATGAAGCATTATTGCTCAAACAAGGATGGAGAATGTTAGTTGAAGAGGAATCCCTGTAGGCCCGAGTCCTGAAGGCAAAATACTTTCCAAAAACATCCCCCTTTGATCCAAAAACAAAAAAGAAAAAAGGATCTCGGACTTGGAATAGCATATGTGCCATCTTGCCAACCTACAACAGATGGTGATGAGATAGGTGAACAATGGAAAAAACACTTTATTCTGGTTTGACCCATGGATAACTTCCACCATAAATCTAGTAGAGCATGTAATTAATTCACCAGCCTTCAGAAACAGGGAGTACTCTCACCATCTTTCTTTACCCTCTCATACATTGCTGACCACAGGACAAGATACCTGGATTTCCCTAGTGGCACCTAATGGAGTCCTAACAACAAAACATGTTGGAGAAACACTCCAGAAAATGAGTCCAGACACAAATATTCTGGGGAGCATAAGTTGGTGAAAACTTCTATGGAAGCTTCCGATACACCCTAAGTTTAAAATCTTCTTCTTGAGGTTACTAAATAAAGGGTTACCTTTGGCCACAACATTAATACCATGGATCAATACCTCACCACTATGTAGATTGTGCAATTTGGCCAATAAAACTTATTGGCATTTGTTTATCTCATGTGAATGGACCAAAAGAATTTGGGCAGCAGGACACCTGGGTCTCAGAACAGAAAACATTACTGCACAATCAGAATCAATTCTTGATCTATGTGAGACCAGGATTTGAGAGTGGAGGATGGATATTGCAACTAGGAAATGAACAATGTCTGTTTTCATTTTTACCTGCTATTTTTTCTGGAAGGAAAGGAATAATGTCACTTTCTCGGATAAAGTGCCAAATTTTGAAATGATACTACAAGCCATCTCTAGATGGGTGGGGGACCTTCAACTTAAACCACCACAGCTCTCCGGGCCCACCCAAACTCAATAGATTCCGGAGATACCTTATGAAAGTACCACTATTTGCATATATGATAACATTAATAATATCCACTTACCCATATTACTGTAGGTAGGCATTTACATTCCAGGGCTAGACAGAGCAGCTTGGAGTGTCGGGATCATATGGAATGAGAAAATACAATACCTAAATAAATGTATCATCAACAAAATGAAACAATAGGCTATAATTCATGGAATTCAAGAAGGACTCAAGTTTGTTGATCAACAGAATGTCACAATGTAGGAAATTTGGTGCAATGAAGAGAACTTAGTCAGTCTAAACCCTAGAATGAAAAACTTTAATTGGCCTTTAAATCTTATACCCTTGTTGCTTGACCTAAAAGATTGTATTAAGACCCCATATTACCATGTTTAATCCCCAACCATCCAAATAACATTCTCCTTGATAGCTACTTTAACAGATACAAACTGCAATATGCATGTATGCTGTAATTGTGTTGCTTAGCTTTTATAAAACTTCTTTTACTATCAAAAAAAATAAAAAAAATTCCCCCTAGTGTTGCCATACAGAATCAAGGACCCAAAAAAACAAGAAATAGAAATCTATGCGCAACCTAACAAATGTGAGAAAAATTAAAATAAAGTCATTACCATTAAGTGAATTAATGTTTTTTCACTTTCCTACTCTCTCTTTTTTCCCCCACTCAATGAGTCAATTTCTCTTGGGTTCATATAGCCAGTCTCATTTAATCAGAATAAATTTATGGCTGTATTTGTTGTTGATAATTCTCAAAACAAAACTAAAAACCAATTTCTAATCACATATTTTTCATTTAGGATTGTTATGCATCTCTTTTGGGTGAAAATAATTTGTAATAAAAACAAAAGCAAGTATACAAAAGTTTATAGCAACTAAGGGATATTTCTACAACCACACCACCGTTGAAGGGTTACAGTCGGTGAAAAGGATCCTATATTCATCCCTACCTTACAAGTTTCATATTGCTACCTAAGTCTGAAATGACTAGTATAGAATTAGCAAAGGGTGGGATACACATGATAAAAAAAAAATAGTATGACTTCAAGAGTTTGAATCTCCTTGCAGCCAAGGCAAAGCTCTACCATATATTTATAATATATATAAAAATATTACCCTAATAATGTAATTGAGGTACTATAAGTTGGCCCGAAAGGACCTCAAGTCCCAAAAAAATGGTGAAAAGATTGATACATAATGAGCAATAGGAGATTGATGGATCAACTAGATGGGGGTCATTTTGACATTCCATTTCATTCTCTTTTTTCTTTTGTTACAGTCTAGTAATTATCAGACAAGGTAAGGATGCCAATTCAATATGGAACCAATATCTGGTACAATATTAATGGAAAACACATCCTCTGTAGTGCACAGAGTGCACATATATGCCAAATAATTGGCCAAGATTTAAAGTTTGATTTTAAATTTGAAAAGTCTAAAATAGCCATGTAGTTTCTTTGCTTTCTTAGTCAATTATTTGACATATATGTGCACTATTTTGCACAATAGAGGATGTTTTTCTATTATTTAATAGTCTACCAAATACATTACCTTCTTACCATTACCATATAAGCCACTTTTTTTTTTTTTTTAATAAAGAATCTATGTGAGTTTAAAACCTCTTGGGAAGGTGTGGGGGTGGGGGGGGGGGAGAGAGAATTTGACAAGAAAAGAAGTTTACTTGCTCCTCAGCAGCTGGACAAGCTAAATATCCGCCACACTGTTAGCCTCTGTAAGTACATGTTAGAACTTGATTTGATCAAAACCTGAAACCAGGTACTTGATTTCTTGAATTATGATCTTCAACTTCCAAGGAGCATCTTTGTCATTGGCATTTAGTAAGTGATGCTTAAGTTGTCTCCTATTATAATCTTTGGAAGTCAAGATGTCTAGCCAAGTTAGAGCCTTTTTAATGGCCAATGCTTTAGCAATAATACAGCGCCATTCTTCATAAAGACAACAACATTTTCTCCTTGATACGGGAAGTTTTGTACCTAACGGGTATAACCCGGTTAACCTGGGTACAACCAGATTGACCGGGAGTTACCCGGTCATATGAAATAACCCGGGCCATCTCACCAATACTTGTGTCAGCAACCTACGCCTGAATGGGGGCTCCGCATTCAATTGGGACATGACCGACTGTTTGGGCCAATGCGTACATCACGCTCCCCAAATGAGGTAGTTTCTCTCTATCAGGAAAGTCAACTCCAACGACTATCTAACTGGAACCAATAACGGAAGGGCATAATCCTCAGGGATTCGATGGCTCCTGTCGGGCGGACTTACCAAATGCACATAAGGTAGGTAACACGGTATAAGAGAAGGGACGCGCTCCCTTGGAAGGTAATCCAAGACACTGAGTATAATCTTGTCTAGCTTTTGCACGAGATCTCATTCGATTCGTCATCTGACTTTGCCATCGGAGGCGGCTGCCCGGAACACAAGCCGACCCGCATCTAACCTTTCTTGCAGGACTCATCGTCCCGGACATGAGAGGAGGCTCAGTCCTATCCAGAAGGATAATTGATCCGCATCAGTTTGGCGCCGTCTGTGGGAACGACAAAATATTCAAGTCATGGTGCGGCGAGTAAATGGACGTTCCCAACAAGAAAATACCGAGGATAATCGAGAGCGATCCTCGAAGATATGGTTGACCCCGAAACCCATATAGAGCAAGAACAACTTCAGGACAATCTGGCTCTGGAGGACCCGAATGGTGGAGGAACCTCTCGAGGTCCTCAAGAGCAAGCCATTATGGCCGATATGGACGAGTTACGGAAGGGAATGCCCGAGATGCAAGGAGTATTACGCAATTTGGTCCATCAAATTGGGGTCGAACAAGGACCGAGACGCAATACACAATCGAGAAGATTGGCCAGGGCTTTGAGGACTGCACGGGGGTCCCGGGGAGCAAGGCGTATCCCGAAGTTAAAAGTCACTCAGGAACAAAAGGAAGACAATCCCAAATGAAGCAAACGCCAAACTATTCCCAATGGAACAAGAATCAGTGCCTTAGACCGTCTCTCGATGCCACCCAGGACGGGGTCTTTGCCTCAAAGGAGTCGACGGGAGGAGATCGAGGATAAGGAGGACCAGGGAGAAAGTCAACCCCAACCGTCCCGCTCGAGATTATCAACCTCTCGGGCACATCCTCGAGTAAAAGAGGCACCTACCCATCGTCGTGGCAAAGAGCACACCGAGTCGATGAAGATGGAGTACGGGCGAGGCCGGCTTCGAGCCGGGTAGCTGAGGTCGAGCGCAAGTTGGAGGATTGTGATCATGATGACGATCTGGACGTGGTTGATCGGGAACCTTTCTCAGATGAGATCATGAACATGCCACTTCCTAGGAACTTCATCATGCCGACATTCACCCCGTTCGAGGGGAAAACAAGTCCTAAAGAGCATATAAGTTACTTTAAGTCGGTAATGACCGTGCTTGGCCGGGAGGACGAACTACTCGCGAGAACTCCCCGCGTCACTCAAAGGACCGGCTATTAAGTGGTTCAGTAGCCTACGACCGGGATCCATCAATAATTTTCGGGAGTAGGCACAGAAATTTATAGCCCGATTCCGAAGCACAATCGGGAGCAAGAAAACTTCTGATAGTCTTTTTGGAATACGACAAGGAAGAAATGAATCCATTCGGGATTATCTGAAGCGGTTTGACGAAGTTGCCATCAAGATCGAGGAGTTGGACGATCAAGTCGCATACGATGTGCCCTTTGGAGCGGCATCACATACCAAAGACTTCTCGGAAGTCTTACTAACGGATAAACCCAAAACATATGGGACGCCGTTACGTAAATGTCGAAGTAGGCCGTGTGTTTATGAAGTAATAAACGCCCGAGTAAAAGCAGATCGGGATGTAGACAAAGCTTCCCCGAGTGAAAAGAATCAGAGATCAAAAAGTAAATGGAAGTGTGACCAAGAGAGAGTGAGTTATACTCTTAACACAAAGCCATCAGAAATCTTGATGAACATTCGGGATAAAAATTCGTTAAAATGGCCCGGAAGCTACGCGCACCACCGGAGGATCGGGATATGACAAAATACCGTCGATTCCACCAAGATTACGGCCACCACACGAGATGGGTGTCGAAGTCTGAAGTTTGAAATAGAGAAACTGATCCAACAAGGTAAGGTGGGTCAGTATGTCAAATAGTCGGGAAAGCCCCGAACACACTCACCCGAGTCAAAAAAGAGAGGCCGATCCCCTAGTCCGAAAGAAGCTGTCAAAAGAGCAGACAAGGGGAAGGAAAAAGCGGATCGGGAAGAAACGCCTGTGTACGTGATTGTGGGAGGTTCAACTGTGGAATCCATAAGGAAAGCAAAGCTGAAGGCTCGAGTCGTAGGGGCTGTTCATTTGCCTAAAAAAAGACAAAATCCAACATGCCCCGAACCAATAACTTTTACGGATGCAGACCTGAATGGTGTTATATCGCCACATGATGATGCGATCATCATCAAAGTCAAAATAGCCAATCGGGAAGTTCACCGAGTTTTGGTGGACACAGGGTCATCCGTTGACCTAATCTCATACGAAGCTTTCAAAAGATTGAAGTTGGCCAATGATCTGCTGACCCCTTCGTCAACACCACTGTATGGTTTCGCAGGGTCTTCTACAGTGGCAGAAGGAACGATCCATTTGGATCTCAAAATCGGGAAGTCACCCCGAGATACCCTGGTACGGGTAAATTTCATAGTCGTGAAGGAGCTGTCGACATACAATGTTATTCTGGAACGATCGACACTAAATGCGCTTGAAGCAGTCATATCTCCTAGGCATATGAAGTTAAAGTTCCCGACTGAAGCTGGAGTCGGGGAATGTTGTTCAGACCAATCAGCTTACCGCCAATGCTCCACAAATTACTTGAAGGAAAAACGTAAGCCAGAAAATTCAGGAACTGCAATGAATGTCGAGGTTCGAGACAATCGGGACGAGGAAAGCATGCAGCCGGGCGAGCCCGTAGAAAAGCTAGAAAGGATACAGCTGAGTCAATCTCTCCCCGACCGAGGGACGTTTATTGGCTTGGAGCAACCGGAAGGCTTCAAGAAGGAGCTTACTCGGTTCTTGTGTGATAATGCAGATATCTTTGCATGGTCGGCAAATGACATGCCCTGGATAGACAAAGGGTAGCGAGCACAAAGTCCGGATACGTAAGGGTGCTACCCCGTCATCCAAAGATGAAGGAACTTTGCGATAGAAAAACATGAAGCAATCAGGGTCAAGGTGGAGAAATTGGAAAAGTCGGGTTTCATAGAACCAATTGAATGCCCAACTTGGCTGGCCAATGTAGTTATGGTCAAGAAGGCGAACGGGAAATGGAGAATGTGTACCGACTACACGGACTTGAACAAAGCCTGCCCAAAAGATTGTTACCCCCTCCCGAGGATTGATCTTCTGATCGATGCTACTGCTGCCCATGAAGTCCTTAGTTTCATGGATGCGTACTCGGGATATAACCAGATTTTGATGAGTCGGGAGGATGAAAAGCACACTTCATTCATGACCGATCGGGAAAGTTATTATTATCGAGTGATGCCTTTCGGATTGAAAATTGCAGGGGCAACTTATCAGAGAGCTGTCAATAAAATTTTCCAATGGCAGATCGGGCGGAACATGGAGGTTTACGTTGATGACATGCTCGTGAAGAGTTTGGTTCAAGCAAGGCATTTGACCGACTTGGAAGAAACGTTCGATGTGCTTAGAACATACCAAATGCGCCTGAACCCTGAAAAATGTGCTTTTGGGGTTTCCTCGGGAAAGTTCCTCGGGTTCATGGTTTCTCGAAGAGGAATTGAGGCTAACCCAGAAAAGATCAAAGCACTGATCGAGATGGCACCACCAGTTACTATAAAAGAAATCCAGTGTTTGACCGGGAGGGTAGCCGCTTTAAATCGGTTCATATCCCGAGCAGGAGAAAAGTGCAACACTTTCTTCAAAGCTTTGAAAACTACATCAAGCTCGGGAACAATCACTTGGACACAAGAATGCCAACGGGCATTTGATCAACTTATAACGTATCTCGGGACAACGCCTGTCTTGGCACAGCCCCTAACCGGGGAAACTCTTGCATTTTACCTTGCAATTTCACCAACGGCGGTCAGTGCAGTGCTGGTCAGAGGAGACACAATTTAGAACCCGGTCTATTATGTGAGCCATGTGCTCATAGATGCTGAGACACGGTACCCAGACGTGGATAAGCAGGCATTGGCGCTTCTGGTGGCATCACGAAAACTGAGGCCCTACTTTCAAGCACATCTGATAGTAGTCCCGACTAATTTTCCACTAAAGAAAATACTTCAAAGGCCTGATGTGGCAGGAAGGATGGTCGGGTGGTCGGTGGAGCTTAGCGAGTACCAGATCGAGTTCAGACCGAGGATGGCCATAAAAGCTCAGGTATTGGCCGACTTCGTTGTTGAAAGCACTCTACCGCAGAGGAACGATCAAATACCATCAGCTGGAATTTCCGACTTGTGGATTCTGCACGTTGATGGTTCGAGCAATATTTCAGGATCGGGAGCAGGCCTGACCCTCAGTAGTCCCGAAAACTTCACCATTAGCTATGCTATAAGGTTCAGTTTCCAAGCTTCAAACAATGAAGCGGAATACGAAGCTATCATAGCGGGCTTACGAGTGGCCCGAGCCCTCAGAGTTCGAGAATTAGAAGTAAGAAGTGATTCCCAACTGGTTGTCAACCAAATCAAGGGAGAATATGAAGCAAAGGATGAAAGAATGGCTAAGTACTTGGTCAAGGTTGGACAGTTCCAGGCTTTCTTTGATCGGGTAACCTACCGACAGATATCCAGAAAAGAGAATGAAAAAGCAGATGAACTCTCCCGATTGTCCCCGGCAAACTACAAAAACTTGGACTCGGCAGTTTACATTGAAGAACTAAGCAGCCCGAGCATCCAGGAGGTAGAAACCTTTGAAATCAATAAGGAACCAGACTGGACAACACCTTTGATTACGTATATTTGAGACGATGTTCTCCCGACTGATCCGAAGGAAGCAAAAAGAGTCCGGAATCAGGCAGCTCGATTCACTATTGTCGGGGACCAGATGTATAGAAGGTCATTCACAAATCCTCTCTTGAGATGTGTCGGGCCATCCCGGGCAAGCTACGCCCTAGCTGAGATCCACGAGGGCATCTGTGGCGCACATATGGGCGGAAAGGCGTTGGCACAAAAGGTATTATGGTCGGGCATCTTCTGGCCTACAGTACAAAAGGACGCAATTGAGTATGTCCGCAAATGCGAACGATGCCAAAAACATGCTAATATCCCAAAGTTACCAACAGTTCTCATGATGTCTGTTTCAAACCCGACGCCATTTGCGATGTGGGGAATGGACCTGGTCAGGAAACTACCGAAGGCTCCCAAGAATCGAGAGTATATGGTGGTTGCGATAGATTACTTCACAAAATGGGTCGAAGATGAACCATTATCCTCAGAAAAACAGATGGAAAAGTTTCTTGAAGAAAAGATAATATATAGGTTCGGGATAGCTCGGATCCTGGTGACAAACAATGGAAAACAATTTGAAGGCGCAGGATTCAAGTCCTTTTGTATGCGATATCATATAGAACATCGGTTCGCCTCAGTTGCCTACCCTCAGAGCAATGGGCAAGTAGAAGTCACCAACAGACACTTCTTGATGGGATCAAGAAAAGATTGGAAGATAATCGGGCAATGTGGGTCGAGGAACTCCCCGAGCGTCCTCTCGGTCATACGTAACTACGGTGCGAACCCCAACAGAGAAACTCCTTTTTGCTTAGCTTATGGAACCGAAGCCTTAGCTCCCGTAGAAGTGTTAGCTGGATCATTACGATATGACGTTTTTGATGAAAGTTAGAATGACCAAGGCTTAAGGGAAAACTTAGATCTTAGGCAAGAAGTCCGAACAAGAGCACAGCAAAAGAATCTGTTGTATCAAAAAAGAGCAGCACAACACTACAACTCTCGGGTCAAAGGCCGAAGATACCGATCGGGAGACCTGGTTTTGAGACATACTGGGGCTTCAGATCCGAGAAATCAAGGAAAGTTAACTCCAACATGGGAAGGACCTTACCTGGTGGAAAAAGAAACAAGGCCGGGGTCATACCGACTGAAAGACGTGGAGAGTGGAAAACCGATCAATCGTTCTAAGAATTCCACCAATTTAAGAAAGTTCTACCAATAGCCCTTATAAGTATCGGGTCTGTCCTGTTTATACTTACGCCTCTTACAAGGCCTTACATCTTTTTGAGGAAAGATACAATAAATTCGGGTCTATCCCGTTTACATACGCCTTTTTGAAGGACTTGCATCTTTTCTTAAAAGATACAATTTCATTCGGGTCTCTCCCGTTTGATTAATTACGCCTTTTTGAAGGACTTGCATCTTTTCTTAAAAGATACAATTTCATTCAGGTCTCTCCCATTTGATTAATTATGCCTTTTTGAAGGCCTTGCATCTTTTCTTAAAAGATACAATTTCATTTGGGTCTCTCCCGTTTGATTAATTACGCTTTTTTGAAGGACTTGCATCTTTTCTTAAAAGATACAATTTCATTTGGGTCTCTCCCGTTTGATTAATTACGCCTTTTTGAAGGACTTGCATCTTTTCTTAAAGGATACAATTTCATTCGGGTCTCTCCCGTTTGATTAATTACGCCTCTTTGAAGGACTTGCATCTTTTCTCAAAAGATACAATTCATTCGGGCCCTTCCCGTTTGACCTTATGATTATTCTCGACTTTAATGAGGATGCAACGAAAAATAAAGACAGAATATTTGATTCATTCATAAAAAGATTACAGGGATTTAAGATCGGGACAAAAAGAGACAAAAAAACCAAAAGAAACCAAGTCTCGAAAGTCTTCAGTCAATTTTTACGGAAGGGCTTCCAAGAAGATCCTCTCCAGTAGCTGGTTCGACCACACCTTCAAGAGACTCCTGCATGCCTACAGTATTAGCTGGGGAACCTTGACCCTCTCCTTCCACAAGAGTTCTCTCCGGATTATCATCTTGCAACTCACTAGCCTCTTCCCGAGCTGTTGCTTCTTCATCTTCTCCACCTTCTTCCTCTCCTACTTCTTCCTCGGGAGAAGGTTGGGGAAGAGGTTCAATATAATCCATGGCATCAGGAAAAGGGAAGAATTCAAGTTCGGGGAGACCCTCAGGTTGGGGACGATTGAGCTCATCATATATCTGAGGATCCAAGAGCTTCTCCAACTCTAAGGGACAAGGAAGATCTGTCTGCTCCAGAGCTTTTTTAAAAGCAATGCGCATACCTCTTTTGAAGGCGGGAGTAGCAATGGCCAAAGAGAGATTTTTAAATTCTTGAGTCTGAAAGTATTCCTCCAACACACCTCGTCTAAAGGTTTCAGCTCCCGAGGACTCCAACTCCTTTAACTTATCTCTCAGTTGGGCGTTCTCATTCTTCTCTACCACCAAGAGGGCCTCAGACGCCCTCAAGTCTTCAATAACCTTCCCGACTTTCTCCTCGAGGTCATTCACTTTCCCTTTATATTTACTTTTGCTTTTGAAAACGACATCCCTTTCCTTCTTCAACTTGGCCGCTTTTTCTTCAGCCTCTTTCAGTTTCTTCTCTGCCTCTCCCTTCTCGATAATGGCGAGACGGGCCCGAACATTTGACTCCCCGTG
Organism: Hakea prostrata; assembly: GCF_041222555.1. Taxonomy (NCBI): domain Eukaryota; kingdom Viridiplantae; phylum Streptophyta; class Magnoliopsida; order Proteales; family Proteaceae; genus Hakea; species Hakea prostrata. Next base: position 54,491,078 of record NC_142600.1, on the reverse strand, counting down.
GAGCTGTTCCGGCCAGCGCTAATTGCTTAGCTTGATCCCGGGCTCTTCGAAGAGACTCGGAAAATATGTGGACCGCTCCAAAGAACGTATCCGAAAAAAGGGATATTCCCTGGTTAGATATGAACAAAAATATAGAGTCGGGAATAAAAGAAAAAGAGGGACAAAGTACCTAAATCCTTCTTTGAAAAACTCCCTATTCGGGAGATTCTGCAGATACATCTGGTCAGCATCATTCGTGGCCTCGTTCAACCATTTCTCGGCGTACCCAGAGTCACTAAAGACAGTATTAAAACTGGGATCGCCAGCTGAAGAAGGCGCCACCTCCCGGGTTGATTCGTCAATACGAACCCTCTTAGGAGGAGGAAGAATCCCGTCAGCTTTCCATTTCTCAGATCCCGAGGACGGAATTTTCTTTCTGGGACTCTTCTCAGTCCCGACTGTCACGGCTGCTGCAAATACTTGGTCCTTCGAGGCAGCAACCTTTGTTGATGCGGGGACTATGGAGGATTTTACAGGAGCTTTTGTTTTCAAAACTCCCGAAGTTGAAGACTTGGTGGTGGACACAGGTTTCCTTCTTTTGGCCTCGTCCATCTTCCCGAGGGCCATTGCCATCAAATCATCCTCAGAAATGTTATGACTCACTGCAAAACAAAGAATATATAATCAGGTCAGCACAGTATGAACTCGGGAAAAGCAATAAAAATAAAGGCTTACGAAAAGCAATAAAAATAAAGGCTTACCCGGGGAGAATCCCCATCTCTGAAGTACAGGTTCATATTCCATGGAATAACCATGGACCGCGAACTCGTCATCGTCCACCTGATTAATGATCCCGACCCATTTTTCTTCGTCGGGATCCAGATCGACTGGAGTATTTAACAACTCAATATCTTCCTTAGACACTTCTTGAAATTGAGTTATGAAAGGTTCGGGAGCAGGAGGTTTAAAGAAAAGGAAGAATTCCCTCCACTTTTTAGTGGTGGACGGGAGAGAGTCTTTCAGGATAAAGCTTCCTTGGAAAGACGAGGAAATCCTTTTTGAAAGGAAAAACCAGCCACGCTGGGAGTGCGGATGCAGAGAGTAGAATTGATGGAACATGGAAAAGGTCCGGAAAACTCCCACGTTATGGCAGAAGATGACAAACCCGATCATGATTCGCCAACTATTCGGGCTCAAGTTAGACGGGCTGAGCCCGTAATGAACCAAAAAATCAACAAAAATATCGTGTAGCGGGAGACGCAGCCCCCTGATGAAGGCATCATAATACAAGGGATAAAATCCCTCTGGAGGACTGTTCACCCTTTGGCTATCAGTCGGGATAATAACCTGGTACCCCTCAGGTATACCAAAACTAAACAAAAATCTCTCCAGATCCTCGGGAAATAGGGAGCAGAGGTAAAATTCTGGTCCCGAGGAGTTCAGGACAAAGTCAATGTGCCAGGGACTTAAGGGCTCTGACTGGAGCAACTCTAAGGCAGCAGGGTCAAGCTTTTTGTGATCGGGCTTACGGGGAATGGCCCCCGGAAAACCGCTAGGACGTTGAAAAGGTGGACGGGGCGGAGCTTTTGATCTAGATACCCGAGATGTAGATGGGACATCTGTTCGAAGAAAAGCTTGGGAATATGAAGCGGGAGGATCCCGGGAAGTGGCAGTAGACTCAGGTCTCAAGGCACTCTGGGCGGAAGGAGTAGCGGAATCAAAAGCAGGGGCAGGATTTGAATTTGAACTATGAGTAGGACCTTCCCGAGACTCAACACTGGGAATAGCCTCTACTTCGGCCTCTACCTCGGCTTCTGCTTCATCTTGTACGGGTGGAACAATCGGGACCTGAATCTCTCTTTTTTCCTTATCCTTACGAAACATCTCTTGAATTTCTATAAGGAGCCGAGGATCATCGTCCTGAGTGGAACTGCTGCAGGACTTAGATTCCTCCTCGTCTGAGGATTGTTCGTGGAGTTCTTTTAGACGATCCCCGGTCAGATTATACTTTTTGGTCTGATCACTATCACCCTCACTAGTATAACCTTCAGCCCGATGACGTCTTTCGCGGTGAACTAGAACAGGAACCTTATTTTGAAACCTAAACCCTCTCAAGCTCACTTTTGGCCTCTTCGGGGCCTTATATTTCCTTGGGGCCATAAGGAAGAAGAAAATTTACTGCTTCAAGACGAGGAAGGCTTGAGAAACTTCGAAAGTTAGTCGGGAGCGGTTCTTAGTCGAGAGCAAGGAAAACAGTGGAAAGAAAATTAAAGGGAAGGTCCCTATTTATATTGCCGGAAGAGGCATTACACTCTTCAATCGGACGGTTACGACCATTGATGATCAACGGTTACGAAGTGGAGACGGTTCGCCTCCCCCGAAGCACTCATTATGAACTTACCTAGCTTCCCGACGTGTCGCTCCCGTGTGGGCGAGGTCCTCGAGGACAACCGTTATGGAAAATGGCTGGTCACTTTATTGCAGACATTTAATGCATCCGTTAAAGAATACTCCTGGAGTCTCCCGAGAAAACCAAATAGAGCTCAAGAAGAGTCTTCCCATAAACCGGGATAAGCAACGAGTATCAATTGAGAACTGCTACACTCTCCCGAGTAATGCAGAGTAGTGCTCGGGATCAAGAAAGGGCTTGGGAATTACCCTAAAAACAACCGGGACAAAGTCCCATTGTGAACACATTCATGGATATCCAAGTTCTCTCCTACGAACTCGGGCCTTGGATGTTCCAACTTCCTTGCTATCCCGAACATCGCGAGCAACGATTGGGATAGGGGGCTTATGATACGGGAAGTTTTGTACTTAACGGGTATAACCCCGTTAACCTAGGTACAACCAGATTGACCGGGAGTTACCCGGTCATATGAAATAACCCGAACGGACCATCTCACCAATACTTGTGTCAGCAACCTACGCCCGAATGGGGGCTCCGCATTCAATCGGGACATGACCGACTGTTCGGGCCAATGCGTACATCACGCTCCCCAAATGAGGTAGTTTCTCTCTATCAGGAAAGTCAACTCCAACGACTATCTAACTGGGACCAATAACGGAAGGGCATAATCCTCAGGGATTCGATGGCTCCTGTCGGGCGGACTTACCAAATGCACATAAGGTAGGTAACACGGTATAAGAGAAGGGACGCGCTCCCTTGGAAGGTAATCCAAGACATTGAGTATAATCTTGTGTAGCTTTTGCACGAGATCTCATTCGATTCGTCATCTGGCTTTGCCATCGGAGGCGGCTGCCCGGCACACAAGCCGGCCCGCATCTAACCTTTCTTGCAGGACTCATCGTCCCGGATATGAGAGGAGGCTTAGTCCGATCCAGAAGGATAATTGATCCGCATCACTCCTCACCCAAAAAAAAAAAAGGCAAAAACATTTTTTTCCTGTTGCTTTTTAACAACTTCTCCGCAACCTGCTTGAATGATGTTATTTACTGTTCTAGAAGAACCTTCCACATTAACTTTGAGCGATTTCTCTAAAGGAGCCTATCATTTGATGTCCATGAGAGATTTACTGTCTTGTGAGCTTGAATTTGTGACTGGGTTGAAGTTCTCGTACCACTGACTTTGTAATGCCAAATACAACATCTGTCAGGTCGAAGAAGTTTGATTCTAAATGTTCTATAAAAAGGAAAATTTTCAGCTCACATGGTTGTAATTTTACATGTATTCACTCAAAGCAAGATCTATGTAATGTTTTTTTTTAGTAATTAAATTAGTTAAAATAAAACTTAACACAATTAAACACCATTACTAAGAAAAAGAACTTGCTTTATAATTTGACACTTGTCAAGAATCTACGCATGAAAATTGAAATTTTTTCTCTCCATATAGGTAGATGATCCAAACTCTTTTGAAGTTTTCCCATTATGGGCTTTTTCATTGAAATTCTTCCATATATTCCACAATGCATTGAATAGAATACCAAAAAAATCTTTGATGGTGAGCATCAGATTTATAAAGCCTCAGACTTTCATCATTATGCTCCTGAATGAAATTCCTAACAAAGACCATATGCTTCTGCTGAATTGACACTAAAGAAAGATGTGATCTGGAATAGCTTGAGATTGCCCACAATGCCCAATCTACCTTGCAATGATAAATCTGGAGTTGACACTTTACCAAAAAGAATTTTCCATATAAAGACCAGAATTTCTTGGTGAAAGTTCTGAGTGCCACAATCTCAGCTAGATCTTCTGATCGGGGATAATTAGATCTCCTTATCTATATGCCGAGGCAACAGTAAATCTGCCTGAAGTGGGGGGATGTCAAATCAGTTCATCTTCCTTTTCAAACATAGGAATTGGGATTCTGCATATTGCTGAGACATATTCCAAAGGCCACCATTGATCAAGTGGACTTCTTTTCGAAGTTTTAGTGAAAGGATCAATGAATTCCGCAAGCTGATGATGGAATCAACGAAGAACTTTGGCTGGGAATATCAATGCGAGGTAGATTGGGAACCACTAATCGCTCCATGGATTTATATTCCCACCATTGCCAAGAAGCATAAAGATACCTTCCTTGAAGTCAGAAATCTCTAGCTATTAGCAGCGTCCACTTCCAACCCCAAGAGTCATAGGACTTGGCTTTAACATGGGAGAAGGGAACATGTTTAGTAGATTCAAAGGTGCCATGATGGTCAGTTTTGAAATAGATTTGAAAAAACCCTTCTGAAACAATTCGAGGAAATAATTCAAATCTAAGCCAAGTCATATTAGATTGGTTTTGATTTGAGAAATTATAACTATAAACGTTTTGATTTGAGATATTTCAAGTATATACCGAATTGATTCAAACCAAAAACCAAAAGAGCTCAAATCGGAATCAAAATCACCTTGTGTTGCTCCAAAATCTGTCAGCTCCGGTTCATCTAAGAAGCGTATTAAACCTGAGATCTGCGGATCAAAGGAAACTCGGGAGAGCAGGCAGCCTCTATGGATAGGAAGCCCGCCTCCGATAGTAAAGTCAGATTCAAGATAGCACAGTTCTCGTAGAGAGGAGTAAATGCCTAAAGAGATGAAGTTCTCTTGGGTAGGTGCCGGAGTTAATGTTGGTTTAACTTGGCTTTGATTGACCTACTTGAAGAATGTATAAGGGATAGTTCTTATACCAAAAGAATATCACGAAGAAGGTGGGATGACAGCCGTTGGATGGCATGATCTGATTCCCTAGGGGGAAGGTGCAGCTTGCTTGTGCGTTAAGCAACTGGATTTAGGCACTCTTTACCAAGGTACCTTGTGTTGGCGATTTATCGCCGACATAGGGCGATTTTTCGCCGTGTCGCTGAGGGGCGACACGACACCCCTCAGCGACACCGATTTTTCAAAATATCGACGATATATCGTAAAAATATCGCGATATATCGTTCAAAGTTCGATATATCGCGATAAATTCTCAAAATATCAAGAGATTTTAAATTTTAATTAAAATTTTAAATTTCTCACATTAACTACTCTCTCTCGTTATTAAAATATCTCTGCGACCTGGGAATTTGGGATCTCTTTTATTTATTTCCTTTTTCTCATTTAAAATTCCTTTATGGCTTTCTTGCATTAATTATTCTCTCTCATTTAACTATTTCAGTATTTCTTTCCTTTCTCTTTCTCTGCGGAACGGAAGCTGCCGGAAACCATGGCAGACGAACCTCTCATCCTGCGATCTCTGATGACTGGTCTCTCTCTCGGTCTCTCCCACTACAGATCTCTCTCTGGACACTCTCACGAGTCACGACTCTCTCTCGCTCTCTTTTCTCTGATCTCTCATCTCTCTCGGTCTCTCCCATAGTCCCACTGCACTATGGATCTCTCTCTACAGCGCTCTTGGACTCTCCCCCACTGCAGATCTCATCATCAATTTTGTTTGAGTTTTTTCTCAAAAAATCGATCGAATTATCACCTATATCGCCGGTGTCGCCTGTGTCACCGGGCACCGACACCCGGCGACATTTCGGACCATGCTCTTTACGAGGTTTGCAGGGATGCCTGTCAAAAGTCGACATCAGATGGGACGAGTTTTGTCCTGATCTCCTCAATAAGCCGATGGGAAGCAAGACCTAGAGGGATTTTGGCAAGCTAGCTTATCTTATCTTCTGATAAGCACCCAAGCACAAATTAAGTGCATAAAATGCTTGGCATGCATACAACTGTGTAATGATGACTTCTTATCCAAAACGGTCTTGCTGATGAGTCATGGCTAGAGATGCATCGAGTGATGTGTCCAAAAAATATCTGTCGTGCTGAGCCAATAACTATTCTCCAAGGACTGACAATAGATTAGTTCGGAGCCAAGAGACTAGTCCGAAATCTAGATTATGAGGAGAGCTAAGGGGTCAGTTTGAAAACTGAATTTCGAGGAGAGCCATGTGGCTGTATAAAGGACTATGATGAACCTGGTTGGCCCTGGTTCATACAGTCTGCACCAGTTCGGAAGTCTCAAAAATGATTGGATAAAACATCTTAAACCCAAACTTTATTTTATCTTTTTGGTAAGATAAAACCCAAACTAATAGATTTATACCGTGAAAGGAAATTGACAACCCTAAATCATTAGAGTTTTTTACTACAGCTATCTCAAGTAGGGGTGAAACTCTAGTCTCCCCCCTTGAGTGGGAAAAATTATTGGTGACCCACTTTCAACAAAGCCCAATATTATTCTATTAGTGAACTCAAATTTTGGAAGTTGAATGACAGTTCTACCATTAATGAGATGTAATTATTATAATGTTCTCATTCCTCCCACTCACACGATCCACCCCTTAGGTGGGTGAAAACCCAACTTCTTCATAGACCTCACTAGAAACCACACACCCCCGCCAAAGAACCATCGCCCCCACCTTTCCCCCTCCCCTTGCTAGAATCACTCGCCATTGCCCTTAGAATCACTTGTCAGTCATCACCTGTGTTGGTTTAGATGGAGATGGACATATTTCTCCTTTGTCTTGCTAATATAGAACTCTCCACCATAGAAGTGGTGAAACTCAAGTGATAAAATCCAAAGAGGCAAAGAGATGGAGGAAAAGAAAAAGCCTTTTGCCTCCTTTCTTTTTGTGAAACTTTTTAGTTCCTTTAAAGAAAGCTTTATGATTCGGTTAGGTCACTCACGACAAGCCATTAACGTTATGCTTATGTGAAGCTTTTTCCCTATTCTTGGTTCCCTCCTCTCTTACTTTGAAACCCCCAACCGGGATTTTGAGAATAGTCCTAGCAACAAAAGCAAAAACCTATCGAACTCTGATCATTCTGTGAAGAAGATCTCATTTTCTCATGGTGGCCATCCCCATTTCAACACCTTCTCCTCTAACTCATCTCCAATTTATCACAATGTTCTGATCTTCTTTGGCCTCGACTATGAACCTCAAAAATGCTAACTCGAGAAGCTTTCGAAGGGATCAATTTGATGGCAACTTAGAAGGACTTGCTATTTCCTCCTGTAATTTAGATGATTACAATACAAAGCCACTGAGTGGAGCTTCACAAAGGTCAAGTATATCAGTTTTGGAAACAATTCCAACCTCCTTTGTTTACAATTCTAAAGATGGGTTGAAAGGAGACTTGATGGTTGTTCTACGAATTAGGGAAACGAAGTTGCAGGACATCAACGATTTCAGGTCCCCGATGAAAGCATCATAATATAGGGGATAGAAGCCCCTTGGGGGACTATTCACCCTTTGATCATTAGTCGGGAGGATGACTTGGTACCCCTTGGGTATACCAAAGCTCGATTTAAACCTATCTAAGTCATCAAAAAAAAGAGAGCAAAGGTAAAACTCAGGTCCCGAGGAAGATTGAACGAAATCAATGTGCAAGGAGTTAAAGGCTGGGATTTCGCCAATGCCAAGGCATCCTGATCAAGGGTTCTCTTATTTGGCTTGCGAGGAATGGCTCCCCGGAAACCACTAGGACACTAAAATGGCGAACGGGGTGGTGCTTTTCTAGAAAAAGAAACTCGGGACGGGGTCGAGGTGTAAGGCCTCAAGAAAACTTGGAGAGAAGAAGCTGATGGATCACGGGAGGTGGCCATAGATTCGGGCCTCAAGGCACTCTGGGCAGAAGGGGTGGCAAAATCAGAAGCAGCAGAAGACTCGGGAACATCCCGATGTTCCTCATCCCGGGACTCAACATTAGGAACTTCATGAACTTGAGCCTGAGCAACTTGAACCCGAGCGGCTTGATATTCCCTATCCTTACGATTCATCTCCCTTATCTCCTCAAGAATCCTAGGATCATCATCAAGAGGACTATCACTAGAAGAACGAGAGCTTTCATCATCCGAGGACTACTCATGAAGGTCCTTCAGGCAATCCCCAATCAAGTTAAACCTCCTAGTCTGATCGCTATCACCTTCACTCGCATATCCTTCAGCCCGACGACGCTTCTTTTCCAATAGATTGGGACGGGAACCTTAGGCTGATGCCTATAGCCTCTCAAACTCACTCTAGGCTTCTTCGGAGCCATGAAGGAAAGAAAGTAACTTACTGCTTGAAGAATTGAAGGATCTCGAGAGCTTAGTTGAGAGCAATTCTTAGTCGAGAGCAAAGGAAACTGTAGATCAAAACAAAGAAGAAAAGGTCCTATTTATACTGCCGAAAGAAGAGTTACACTTCCTGATCAAACGGTTACGGTGTTTCACAATCGACGGTTCAGGAAGAGAGATGATGTAACTCCCTGAGGCAATCATTATGACTCTAGGTGTAGCCGTTTGACGTGGCAAGGCTAGACTGGATGAGGACTTCGAGGAAAACCATTACGAAACGGCTAGTCACTTCATGACAGGCATTTAGTGTGCCCGACGGCAAAAATCTCTTATTCTCCTGAATAAAGTAGCTAGAACAACATTTGGGAAAAGATGTTTTGGACTTAACAATTGGAATTGTCTCCAATTCATACAAACTCGGGCATATACAGACCCTCTCCTTGGTCGGGACGAACGATGAGACAACATATGATTGCCAAACATAAACAGATACATCTCTCACTCTTAACCTAACTTTCTCTACATTACATATAACTGTCCTCGGGACAATCACCGACGGCTCCCTCGATCATGGATAACCAATACTCTCTCAAAAACTTGGTAGATGGTGAAGTGGTATTGTATGAAGAGGATGCATTAAGAATAGGAGTCGGGAAAGGTAAATGCACCCGACAGCTTAACTTCCTTGCTACCCAACACGTTGTAAACAACGATCGGGATAGGGGGCTTATGATACAGAAGTTTCCTACCTAACTGGGTCAGACTCGGCTAGGGCTCCACACACTCAGTCGGGATAAGAGCCGACTGACTTGATCAAGGCGCGATGTACTCAACTAATATAGCAACCATTCTCAATGAGGAAAGTCAACTCCATCACTGATTGAGCGGGATCGACGACAGGAATGCATGATCTCAGGAAAGACAATAGCCACTGTTGGGTAGACTTACCAAATACATAAAAGGTAACATTAACGGTATAAGAAGAGGGACATACCCCTCCAGTAAGCATCCAATACATTCTGAGCATCATCTTGTGTAATCCTGGCACAAGATCTTAGATTGTTCACTGTCTGACTTAGCCATCGGAGGCGGTTGCCCGATACTCTAGCCGGCCCGCGTCTAACTCTTTTTGCAGGACTCATCGTCTTCAGCTTGAAGGGGGCTCAGTTGGGTGCAGCATCAACTTAATTGATACACATCAGTTACGAGTGATTCCGAGGGCGATGGAGGATGATATCTAGGAGGGGGAGGCAAGAAAGTGGGGGTGGCAGTCGCCAGCAGGGGAGGGGGTGTGGTGGTTTTTGGCAGTGATGGGTGGTTTTCGGCAAGGTGTAGGAAGAACATGGTTGAAGGGAGAATCCCTTCACCCTAAGGTTGGGTAGTGTGAGTGAGAGGGATGGGGGTTTTATGGTCATTACACCTCATTAAGGGCAAAATTTTCATTCTACTTTCAAATTTTGAACTCACTAACAGAATTAGGGTTAACAACTACAGTGGGTAACGAGTAGTATTGGTTTTTGTTGAAAGTGGGTCACCGGTAATTTTTTTCATTTAAGAGGGGATACCAGTGTTTCACCCCCACCCCCACCCCCACCCCCCCTTTAAGATGGCCAGTAGTAAAAAACTCATTTCATTATAAGGCAATCTTGAGTTGTTATGTTTCGATGCATGTGGCTTAATGGCTATACCTTGATCCTACAAATGATGTTCTAGGAAATCATTCTTTGATGATGATATAAAACTGAATGAATGAAAACACTAACAGCTTTACCAAAAAAGAATCAAAATACTTATAGTCTTCATCTATTCGTAAGCCCTTTAATCTCATCTCCGATGAGCAAAACTACTCTCAACTCCCCCTTTCCTTTCTATAGTTTTTGTTCCTTCCCCATAGTTCTCCCTATTTACAGTTAGCTTGACCTCCCATACTCCTTATACCCTATCATATCGTCCCTAGAACCCCTATATCATGGCCTCTTCCTCCCATTTGATCAGACTATCTACTTACTCTAATGAAGGCACACTGGTAATTGATGGAGAGATGGAAACTCCAATTAGCTTCACACCAGAAAATATCTTGGTGGGAAGAATACTCGAATGCAAGCGTTATTGCTCCCGAGCTATCACAAAAGGCTTTTTTAAGGGACTAAACACCACGGTGAAGGTAGAGGTTTTTCCACATTTTGATCCACATACATTCTTATTCTAATTCACCATCCCATGGACTAAAGAACGTGGTTCAAGATGGTCCTTGGACCATTGTTAGAAACCTAATAATGATGGAGAAGTGGAACTCAAAAGGTGTATGGAAGTTTGACATGATAAATATTTGGTTACAACTACATGGGTTACCCAAGGATTTAGCAACACCACAAATGGCAATCCAGGTAGCAAAGAAACTCGGATAGCTGATAAAAGATTTGATGATCAGTGGTTTTTCTTTTCAATGAGCAAGTTTAATACCCTTATGTGCACATTGCCATGAAGATTCAGCAAAACTCAAGACACGCATTATTGTGCATCATAGAAATGGAAATAGTCCGGTGGTGAAGATTCGTATGAACGATTGCCAATATATATGTGTACTATGGTTCAATAGGGCATGAAGACAATAGATATGAATGGATGTTTGAAGAAAAAACAAATCATAAGAGTGTGCATAGTTCTGACAAATATGAAATATGTGAAGAGTTCAATGTAGTCAAGTTTGGTGTAGAACTACGAGGCAATCCTCCTCCTGCTAGACTAGTGGAAACGGTGGCAGTATAATCTCATATTACTAAAGTTGGGGAAGATGGAGGTAGAAGATAGGCTCTGACAACTCCTTACTAAATTCTGCCACATAAAAATCCTTTATTAGTAGATCCTGCTCCTCAACCATCCCAACAAAGTACATCCTTTACTTTAGCTTCTCTTCTTCAACAATATCACCTATGCTACCCACAATAAATCAACCCCCGATTTCTGTACCCGACAACTAGATCTTGCCACAAACTCTCCCCAGCCAACACCTATCAACTTTAAACAAACACCCACCAACATAGTTCCCAACTTTGCTTATTATTCCCCCTGTCCCTTTTTCCATTACTTTATGCCCACGTCACCATCTTGTGACTTCCACACCATATATAACTCATACCAATTCTTTCTTTTCCCACTACAATCCTTCACACAACCCAGTTCCCCTAATACCACCAAATTGCCTCTCATAGCCAACTACCTTTACAAGTCTTCTCATTTTTCCCACACCACTGATGCAAAGACCTAAATCACCAATACAGAAATCCAAATTCACCCACAACTACCAGGGTATCAAATATCCCAACCCCCCATAGCCCTTCCAACGTGGAACTTGGTCAACCCAAACCATGACATCTTCCCAATTCTTAAACCCATTTGGCCCTAGGGAATTCTCAAGCCATAAGAGGGCGAAAGGAACTCTTACCAATGACACCCACAACCCAACTCAACAACTCAACCAAAGTACCCCAAACAAACCGATATTTCCCCTACCAACACCGCAGACCAACCCAAGCCATCCCTAACTTCCCCAATGGAATAGGATGCATACCTGCATTTTTTTAATGTAATGGCCCATGGAACACCAATGCTTACAGTTCCATTAGATGCATTTAGGGTGGTGAGTTGGACTACCCAAGGAGCTAGAGTACCTTTTACCAAAAATGCTTTTGAAAAAATTGGTTATATAGGGGAAACTAGAATCTATTATTACCAATGGAGACTAAGAATTCAAAACAGAAAATACAGAGACTTGGGGATTGTGTTAAAATGGATAGATCTTTTCATATTCCATTGAATGGGATAGTGGGAGGATTATCAACTTTTTGGAAGTAGCACATTGAAGTGGAGATTATTTCAGTTGATCACAGACTATTGATACAAGGGTGATAGTACTCTCTATTCGTTTCTTCTTCACAACTTTCATTTATGATGATCTAATAAAATCAAAGAGGCAAGTTGTATGGATACATTAGAAAATATTGGAAGAAACAGACAAAGCGAATGGCTATACATTGGAGATTTTAACAAATACCTATGGTGGAAGGTGAAGAGTGGAGGGAAATTGGGTTCATCTATGGATGGCACCAATTTTAGGGCCATGGTGAAAAACAGTGGTTTGCTCGATGTGGGGTTTAGGGGGGCTATCCACACTTGGACAAATAAAAAAAAATGAGAGACACAATTAGCATCCGATTGGATCGAGCATTATGCAATACCAATTGGAGAACAACTTTCCCCGAGGCAACTTTTTGGTGAAGGTAGCTCTTGTCTCAAAGCATGCACCCATTGTTTTTTACCCGATGGGAGGATACACACCAGGCTTGGATCCTGTAGGTTTGAAAGTGTATGGTTTTTCCACCCCGAATATAAGGAGCTAATAAAAGAAATTGGAGTAAACAAAGGAGGGGTTAATAGCTTCTCAAATTTATCACAAAATAAAAGAGTCTCAGGTTCGATTTAAGCACTAGAATAAAACAAATTTTTGGTAAGATCTAAACTAACATAGAAAGACTGGCAAATAAACCAGAAACATTGCAAAAGCAATATGAGGAGTTCTTTTCACAATAGAGAGTGAATTTACTATCCGAGTTGCTGGTTGAGGAGTTGTCAAAGAAGAGAAATTTTGGCTGTGAAAATCAAGAATTAAATGGTTGATCAAGGGGATAGCAAGACAACATTTTTCCGTGCTAGTACCTTACGGAAGAGGCAGTTAAACAAAATTTGAATATTAATAAGCCTAATGGTGCATGGATGACAGATCCTAAGAAGACAACAGATATCCTTATATCCCACTTCTTAGAAGCCTTTAAGTTTGAACTAGTTGACCAACCCTCCCTTGATTACCTTCTCACTATCACTACACCTTCTGTTTCGAAAGAGATGAACACTCCTCTTATGTGAACATCCAACTATGGAGAAGATTAAATTAGCCCTATTTTCTATGGGACCACTCAAAGACCCTGGGTCAGATGGCCACTCCCCCCCCCCCCATTTGTTTTCAGAAATTATGGAATTGTATTAGCTTTGATCTGATCAAGTTTATTAATGAAGTGTTTTTAGGTTATATGGATCGCTCACTAAATTGCTTATATATTGTTTGATCCCAAAGATTTCATTTCTAGATGCACCAGATAATTTTAGGACCATCATCTCTAGTGGAGTTACAATGAAGGTGGTGTTTAAGATTATTGCCCTCAGACTACAACTTTTCTTATGTGGATCATTAGCCCTCATCAATCAGCCTTCGTCTCTTCCAAACTAATTTCAAATAACATCTTCATGTCTCATAAGATCTTTTGCTACATCAAGAAGCGAAAGAAAAGAAGAAATTGGTTGAACTCAAACTAGACATGAAGAAAGCACAAATTATAATGGTCTTTTATTCGAGTTGTTTTTACTAGGTTTGGATTTAGTCAACAATGGATTAATTTGGTTATGAATTGCATCTCATCTCTTATATCAGTTGTTGATCAATGGCAACATTGGTAGTCCAATCACACCATCTAGAGGGATCCGATAAGGAAACCTCCTTTCTCCAACCTTATTTACTCTACGTACACAGGCAATAAGCTCCTTGATTAGACATGAAGAACAAGGTGCGAGAGTCAAATGCATCAATGTTAAAAATAGCTCCCGGGGGGGCTCCTTGATTAGACATGAAGAACAAGGTGCGAGAGTCAAAGGCATCAATGTTAAAAATAGCTCCCCCCCCCCCCGGCCCCCCCCCAAAAAAATCTTCCACTTGTAATTTGTAGATTATACATAGATATTCTCATAATTAAAATTAGAGACCATCAATAACCTTAAAGCTTTGTCGGACTTGTACTGTAGCAATAGTGGCCATTCCATAAATCTACATAAATCCAACTTGGTATTAAAGTTTAATACCTAACCCAAATTTAAGAGATGATTTTCTAGAATCCTAAGATCTCTTATGCCTCTAAGCCCACCAAGTACTTAGCTTGCCCCTGGATATTGGTATCCCAAAGACCTCTACATTTGGGCATTTGAATGAGAAGGTTTCTTCAATAATCGATAGATGGAAATATAGACTTCTCTCCCATGCGGGAAAAGAGAGAATGTTGAAATTTGTGGCCTTTCCTTTGCCTTAGTATGTTGGCTCACATTTCAAAATCCCACAAACCATTCATGATGGTATAAGGAGGTTCTCAACAAACTTATGTTAGTGTGAAGAAGGAAAAAGGAAGATGCATTGAGTGAGGTGGGATAGACTTTCTATGGATAGGCTTTCTATGCCAAAGGAAATGGTGGCTTGGGCTTTAGAGGATCAGGAAAATAAAATTTGGCCTATTGACTAAAGTTGCACATAGATTGTGGAAGGAGCCAGATACATTTTGGTCCAGGTTCACCAAGGCAATTTATTTCCCTTATTATTCATTTTTGGATGCACACCTTGTCCAACAACCTTCATGGCCTTCGAGAGGCATTATGGAAGGCAAGAGAATTTTACTTGAAAATCTTGTAAGGCAAGTGGAGAGGGGAAATCATATTTGCATTTGGGAGGATAAATGGATTCCTACCCTACCCGAATTACAGTGAAACACCCTAGGCCCCTAGGGCTGTGACTTTGACCTTGTGGAACAACTCATTGATGTTCAAGTTAGAGTTTAGACGGAAGAATTTTCAAGGGAGTTTTTCAATCCGGAAGACATAGCAAATATAAGAAAGAAAATACAGCTTAGTTTACTTCTGAGAGAAGAGTTCTTGGAGGCCCACAAAAAAGACAGTGCTGTTTAGAGAAGGGAATACAAGCCCATAGGAAGTGGTGCAACAGATCTGGCATTTGTATGAAGAGAACTAGAACGTTGTTAAGTAGCCCAAGAAGAACATCAGAGAGGAAAAGGCCCAGTCATAAGTTCAAGGCCCGTTGTTGGAACGTAAGCCCAGGTTGGTTTCAAGTAAATGGGAGAGCCCACTAATTGGCTTTTATAAATCAATTGTGATGCATCATTTGGGAATAAAGATGGATTAATGGGCCTAGGAATATAGATCAGGGATGAGAGGAGCCGAACAGTTTTAGCATACTCCACCCGGGCCCACTCTGGATCAGCATTAATGGCTGAGGCCCTGGCTGAATGGATATGCTCTTGAGAATTTAATCATATTTATTTCTGATCCATTTTCTTATGGACGAGTGAGTGACACGTGTTTATAAGTCACATCAAAATATTGAAATTAAATTAAAATAAAAAACTTTTTACCATCTAATCTGAATACAACCTTTTGATGTGACATTTGAGTCAGACAGGATGAAAGTCGTATGCTCTTGGCACTAGAGGAGGGTGTAGAGAATGTTCTTATTGAATCCGATTGCAAAGAGTTCATCACAATCATTAGAAGGAAGGTAACTCAAGATGCAATAATGCTCCCATTGTTTTAGACATTCGCCATTTATCATCTTATTTTATATTTTATGTGTTTGTTTGTATTTCTAAGCAAGTCAATCTTGTAAGTAGATTAGCTAAGCTTGGAGGGCCCAATCACGATCGATTGGCCATTGTCCACTCCTTGGCTTAAGAAGTTGATTTCTCCCCTTATCTCGGCTTGGCAACCATGGTCCTCTTAACAGTAAATTTGGTTACCAAAAATAGAAAATACTCACAAGGCTTAAGTTCATCCCGATAATAAGAATCAATACCAAACCAAAAATGAAAAACCAAACTTTTAGGGCCTGTTTGATTGTGTGAATCCATGGATTTCAAATCCCTGGATTCATGAACCGATTTGTGACCTTGTTTGGTTGCAAAACATGGGGCGGTTCATAAATCTAGCCATTTCAAAATTTAGGGTAAAAACGAGAATGAGCTGAGTCCTAGGTTTTGGGTAAAATAAGTGGAATAAACCCTATGTATTAAATAGGTTAAATGAGCGGATTCACATTTGACAAAACGACACTCGAACGGCAAGGAGCTCTTAAACAGTCTTCAACTCTTGAAAGTGAATTTAAGTTTGTTGTTCTTGAAGTTCTTATCCAACTTTTCTTCTTCTTCTTCTTTTTTTCCCCCTCTCACGGTAGGGTTTCAAAGGACTGAAGGAGAAGATGTTGGTCGAAGGTGCTTTGTTCTGTAAAGCTTGAAGGTGAGGTTTAAAGCTGATGTTTTTCAAGTTTTCTATTTTTTTTTTCTTTCTATTTTTCTGATTTTTTTCTCCAATAGGGTTGTGGAGCGACATTTTCTTGCCGAAGGTGCTTTGTTCTCTGAAGCTTGAAGGTGAGCTTAGTTGTTTTTCTTCATTTTTTTTTTATTCGTTGTTGTAGAACTGAACTGGTAGGAGGCATGTCCTTTGTACCCTAGTTGAATCTTGTCTTAGATCATTGTGGTATAGCACGACAAGCATGGGCTGTAGTGTCTTTGTATATGATGTAATATTATATCCTAGTGTATCTGGTTTTTGGAGTTAGTTTAGTTGATGCAAACAAGAAACAAGAAGCCAGTTTCTGTTCTGAGGCCCTGAAACAATCAAAATATGAAGTAAGGATCCTGATTCAGCAAGGGAATCAATTAAACTATGTTCCTTTATGCATCCCCTGTTTCTTAAACGTGTCTTGTAGGTACAGCTTTTCCTATGTTTACAAAATGCATTTTAGATTTTCATTTTACTCAGTTACAATTTTGATTCTTGATACTACCATTGTTATGGTTTGTTGACCTTTGAGTTCACTCCCTCAGGTTAACCAGAAGACATTCTTATGTCTTCCTGGTAAATCTGTGCACTTCAGAGGCCTAGCTTTCTGTTTCTACCTCCAAATTTTTACTGTTTTTGACAAGCAATGCCAATGTAGAAAACAGTTATTGAATCTTAATTTGATATAGTTGAGAAATTTCTTGCATCAGGTTCTATGTTGGAAACTAGAGTCCGGCATCTTTCCTTCTTCTTAACTAGATAACATATGTTAAGTGATATATCCTTTTTCCTCCTTGGTTGAACACATAAGTGAGGGTAGATTCCTATCATTGAGAATTTTACTCAAAGCTCGTGCAACTCTTCATGTCAGCAATGGTAACTGGTCACTTGTCATGTCCCTATAGCAATAGACCTTCTCCTCTTCCCTCTGTTCTTGTCAACTAGGAAGCTAGTAAGCAACCTATTGATATGTTATTGTCCCTAATGTGATACTCCAACTAGCATAGTGCGCTTGTTCTTGATACGGAAGATTCCTACCCGACCGAGTCTGACGCGGATGGGGCTCCACATGCTAGTTAGTCAGGACATATGCTGACCACCCTGACCAAGGCGTAACGTATGCTGGACTAATACAGCAACTGTTCTCAATGGGGAAGGTCAACTCCATCACTGATCGAGCAGGACCAACGACATGGAGGCATAATCTTAGGAGAAACAACAGCCTCCCTCAGGTAAACTTACCAAGTACGTAAAAGGTAATACTTACAGTATAAAAAGAGGGCCATACCCCTTCGGTAAGGATCCAAGACACTCTGAGCATTATCTTGTGTTGCTTTTACATAAGAATTCTTCTTGCTCATCATCTGACTTAGCCATCGGAGGCGGCTGCCCGGCACACGAGCCGGCCAGCATCTAACCTTTCTTGCAGGACTCATCGTCCCGAATACGAGAGGAGGCTCAGTCAATCCAGAAGTTTAACTGAGACGCATCAGTTTGCCAGTTATCTTGCACCTTTCTTAAGGACTTGCACTTTTTTAAGGCAATAATTTGAATTGGATCAATCCCGGTCAACTTGCACCTTCCTTAAGGTCTTGTACTTTTCTAAGGCAATAATTTGAATCGGGTCAATCCCGGTCAACTTGCACCTTCCTTAAGGTCTTGCACTTTTTTAAGGCAATAATTTGATTCGGGTCAATCCCGGTCAACTTGCACCTTCCTTAAGGTCTTGCACTTTTTTAAGGCAATAATTTGAATCGGGTCAATCCCGGTCATCTTGCACCTTCCTTAAGGTCTTGCACTTTTTTAAGGCAATAATTTGAATCGGGTCAATCCCAGTCATCTTGCACCTTCCTTAAGGTCTTGCACTTTTTTAAGGTAATAATTTGAATCGGGTCAATCCTAGGCATCTTGCACCTTCCTTAAGGTCTTGCACTTTTTTAATCTTCCTTGCTATCCCGCACGATGTAAACAACGTCCGGGATAGGGGGCTTATGATATTGAAGATTCCTACCCGATCGGGTTTGACGCGGATGGGGTTCCACATGCTAGTTAGTCGGGACATATGCCGACCACCCCGACCAAGGTGTAACGTATGCTGGACTAATATAGCAACCGTTCTCAATGGGAAAGGTCAACTCAATCACTGATCGAGCAGGATCAACGACATGGAGGCATAATCTTAGGAGAAACAACAGCCTCCCTCGGGTAAACTTACCAAGTACGTAAAAGGTAATACTTACAGTATAAAAAGAGGGCCATACCCCTCCGGTAAGGATCCAAGACACTTTGAGCATTATCTTGTGTTGCTTTTACAAAAGAATTCTTCTTGCTCATCATCTAACTTAGCCATCAGAGGCGGCTGCTCGGCACACAAGCCGGACCACATCTAACCTTTCTTGTAGGACTCATCGTCCCAATACGAGAGGAGGCTCAGTCAATCCAGAAGTTTAACTGAGACGCATCAGTTCTGACTGCTGTTGGACTTGATTAAGTGCCCGTTATGTATGTCTTTCATCATAAATCCCATCCAGGGGCTTATCTCCTATCATGGGACAACCCTTCTTGTGATACTCCAATTAGCAGAGTGAGCTCACTCCTAAAAATGGAGCCTATATTGTAGTTAACTTAAAAGTCTGTTCAGCTTTAGTTTTGTCTAACTATTGTAGTTATTGACTCTTTGGCAGTACTTCCAGACTTCCAGTTAGCTTTGTCACTACCTTAATTGTATATCAACTTAAAAGCCTATTCAGATTAGACGGTTCTTTCATGAGACTAATACATGAGGCTGAGGTATGGATTTGCAGATTTATATGCTCACTTAATTGGCTTTAGGTATGTATATGCAGATTTATATGTTCACTTGATTGGCTTTAGGTATGTATATGCGGATTTATATGCTCACTTGATTGGCTTTAGGTATGTATTTGCAGATTTATAAATGATAGGACCTCTCACTCTTTCATTGGCATTTCTCTTTCTCCCCCTCCCCTTCACTTGAATACACTTTATGCAGGTTACTACACATCATTTTCTAGTCCTAACTCTTCCTTTTCTAAAGTGTGTAATGACTTGAAAGGTAAAGAGACCTGAAAAGTGGCCATTGAAATTATAGCACCCATTGAAAAGATAGAATAACCAACAGTAATGCAAACAGAAAACAAAAAAGATAGAAGAACCAACGGTAAGAGGTGAAACAAAGCAAAAACCATGAATTGAAAACACCAAGGCGAGGGGGGCGCAGGGCGCAGCCTCCTCCCCACAAAAAAAAGCGGGGGGGGGGGGGCCCCCCCCCCACCCCCCCCCTGCGCCTCGGCCCGGTAACCGGGGGGGCCGGCGCCCCCCCCCCCCCCACCCCACCCAGCGCGGGGGGGGGCGCCCCCCCCCCCCCACCCCCCCCCCACCCCCGCCCCGCCGGTTGTTTTTAGGTCCGAAGACTCGGAGTAAAGAAAGAAGCCAACTATGGGCCATCTCAGTAGAAGACATGGTGTCTGACTCTGAACCCATGGATGTTGTTGATGGAGTTCCATACTTGGATGTCTGTATAGATTTGGAAAGGAAGCTGCAGTTGTCTGAAGATGAGATTAGTTGAAGGACTTGGAGTATTATCTGACTTGGTTTGAAGGTATTTCTTCACACTTGACATGTTACTTGATGTGTATGCAAAAGCCCATTTGATCCTACAAATCCCTGATTATTCCTTATCGTCCCGCCTTGGTCGACTGACTGGTCGAGTGGGCCACTCGACCAAGCACTCGACCAAAGGAAGGTGAAATCCGAGAAATTGTAATTTTAGGGTTTTTCACTCTTATTTAAACCCTACTTCGTATTTCTTTGTTACGGCTGCCTCCTAAACACTTTGTGAACGTGAGAACACCTCTCCGAAACTCTCTCTGGTGATTTCGAATATTCCTCTGCAGATCTGAAGCCCCTCTTCTTTGTTCTTACAATTCAGGGTTAGTATCTCTTCTGAATTATTAATTTTCTTTTCTTGATCTTGTTCTTGATTGAGATCAGGAAGTTGATGCTGCATCCTTGCAACCATCCCTTCGTGATCTCCTTCGTTTCTTTGAGATCTATCATCATCATCATGATCTCAACCCTAGCCGAAGATTTTCTTGAAACCATAACCCTAGTATGATCTTCTGGAAACTCTTGTTAACCTCCCATGCGAGGGAAACCTCATGGGCAATGTTTCTGTTAACCTAAATTAGTTTTCCTATGATTTTCTTATTGCTTTTGGCCAATTATTTATTTTTCTTTCATTTTGTGATCTCAACCTTTTTATGGGAACCATAAGGTTGAAACCCTAATTTCTTGGGTTAGATCAAGAACCCAAATTTTCCCCATGACTTGATGTTTTTATCTTACTATATGATCCTAATATACCTTAGGAAGTTCCCCTTCGAATTTCGAATCAATCCGACTTCAAACGAGGAAGTTATGGCCAAAGCAGTCTGTACAATTCCGTCTTGACTTGCTTGGTCGACTCCTTGGTCGAGTGGGGCACTCGACCGAAGGAGTCAGTAGCTTCGTTTTTCGCCCGATTTGATTTGTTTGCTCTCTGATCTTTTAGGCATCTTTCCTAATGTTGTATCTATGATTGTTAGGAGTCTATTTGCTAAGTTTGGAGTTGCTCTCTTTGATTTTTGGATCATATTCTTCGATAATCATGTAAGGACAGTTGATTCCTTAACTACATAGGTTGCTTGTTCTCTGGTTTCAACTTTGCGAAACTATGATTTTACATATTGTTATTGTATTTTAATTCTGATCTCCTACTGTGAGAACAGTAGCACTTGTTTATGTTATCCTTTTTATTATTCATGTTATATGAGTTAATTATTACTGCTTAATCTGATTTTGCTTTTACATTCTCTTGTATATGATGAACTGTTGGTTGTGTATGTCATGACTGATCTGAGAATGTGTTTGCCTAGGTATGGTTTGGGATTGGGGAGTGTCCTTTTGACGCTTCTGTCCTTGGACATCGGAGGAAATAGTATCGGATGTTCTTCGGAGATGCCCATCGACGCTTTCCCGAATCATTGGTTGTCATACCTAGGGATGTCTAGTAGTGTTTGGCTAGGATTTACCCCTGGTATATCAAACCCTAATCGGAAGGGTATTGAGACCGAAAGACCCGTGGTAGCGAATGTGATTCACGGGCGCTCAAGACCGGTAACCAACCCGTGAGAGGACAGGAATCATATTGTGGGGACCATTTATTGGAGGGTTGCGTATGGCTAGACTTGGGCTCATGGGCGCTCAAGACCGGTAACCAACCCGTGAGAGGACATGAGAGCTTCCCGTTTACCATATGTGGATAACCAATAGGGTTGATGAGTCCGTAGTCCGAGTTGGTCGGTGCCATAGGATACGCTGACTCTAGTGTGAAGGATACGGAACCGAGTTGGTCAGTGCCATAGGGAAACTATCCGGATCTGACATGATATAACTGACTAGATGACTTACATTGGGCTAGGCTTTTCCCTGACATGTGCCTGTACTTATGCCAAATTCTTGTGAGAGAGTGTGTTGACTTAACCCCTTACCATGGTTTGTCCTGAGGGATGCCCGGACCCACTGCCTACTGGAGCCGAGTGACTGACCTACCCAGAGTAGTACGATGCTATGACTTAAAGCATGCCTGCCATAGAGACCAACATACATAGAGTTTAGATGCATTCATACTTTATCTGTTCCATATTGCATTGCATCATGTTATGTTTTGCCACATGTTATCTATGATGTTATGGATTAACTTGCCTTACTGAGTTTCTTCGAAACTCATTCCTTTTTGTACATTTTCTTGTTAGATTATCCTGTAGGTACAGAGTATTATGACGAGCAGTATAGTGAAGCGCAAGCCGATGAAGCTTATTTCACGCAAGGTGCTGGCGACGATCAAGCTTACTCTGATGATCCCCCGGCGGATCAAGCTGCGTACTACTTTTGAAGGCAGCATAGAATTAGAACAGATCCGTTGGATTGATGAAGTCCACACTTATGAAGACATCATCTATAAACTTGAAGACTCATATTCTTAGTTTATTTATTAGTACATTGGTATCAATTGTATTTCATTTTAAACTTTCATTCTACGTTCCGCTATGTTTGTGAAGTGAGTTTCCGCCTCACTTTACTTATCTTGATATCTTCGGATATCTGGTATCTTTTCCGCACTCTGATTATATCATTTATTCTTTCTTGAGTTAAATATTTTGTTTATAATGTTTAAACCTTGATTATTTCTTGTTTATGATTATGTTATTGTATATGTGGGAGGATGATTTCCTCGATACTTGATCTTCCGGGCTGTGGATCACACTCTCGGGTATGCCAGTTAGGGTACCGGCTGGGGGATGTGACAGAGTGGTATCAGAGCCCAAAGTTCAAGGAAATCCTAACCAGAGAAAACAGTAACAAAACATTCCTGAGTCATAGATCTAGAAGTGACTCATCTACTCTTAGAAGTGAATAATAGAACACTTGTATTAGAAACTTGTTTAATGAAGCATAACTGAATACTTCTGAATAATGCACAATAATTATATTTGGACAAATGTCATATAAGCAATAAAAGAAAAGTTCATAATGTACAATAATAAAGTGAAACAAAAAGAACTTCATTAACTTTAAGAAAAGTTTACATCTAAAAAGCATAAAGGGAAATCCTAAGTACAATCTATCTAGGTGATCTCCTCTAATCTCTGTATGCTCTGAAGTCCTCGGCCATCTGAGTAACCTGATGCTCTATTCTATTATGCCGTGACTCCATCTTCTCATACATCTGCTCCTGTCTGACATCCATCCTCTCTAGCATGGAAGTCATAAATCTCATCTGAGCACCTAAATCAGAAGTCTCTGGAACTGAATGTGAAGGGCCTCCTGTCTCGAAGTGTGGTGACCTGGGAATCTCATGATGCTCAGGAACAACCTCATGCATCTCTGTATCCTTTGCCTGATCATCAGAATCTGGACCAGCATCACCCTCATTTGCTGGAGCCTCCACCTCATCCTCATCCTCATCTGTATCCTCCTCACCTTCTAGACCCGGAGATCTCACAATCTGAGTGAGCCTCATCTGCCTGATTGTCCTAGTCCCAATGGCATATCCCAGTGATCTAGTAAGCTCCACTGTATCCTCCAAACTAACCCCGAAGTGTCGAAAGATCAATGTCAGTAATCTCCCGAAGCAAAGGTTCCTCATACCAAGACGTTCCACCAGATCTATCATGATCTGCTGGATGATGTAGGACAGGTCTATCTGAAAGCCTGTGTAGATGCGATAGATGATTACGGCCTCCATCACTGAAACTTGATCGTGATGTCCGACTTTCGGCATGATGTTTCGGCCGACGATGCGACCGATGATCCTAGCTGAATCTGTCATCTGTCCACTGCGTCTCGGAAGGAAGCACCCTATGTCATCCTAGAGAGTGGCGCATATCTCATGAAGCTCGTATGGCATCAAGAATCGGTCTATCTCTGCCCCGACAAGTATCCATAAGCACTGTCGTGGATAGTATGGTACATGGAGAATGTGTGCCAGATCCCTAGTAGAGAAGCAGATTTGTGTATCTCTAACCCTGCTCTCGATAATGAGTCTGAAAGGACGACCCTGTCCTCTAGCCTCCTCGATGCATGTAAGGTTGCTAAAGAACAACCTCACTAGCTCAGGATAGACGGGTAAGTCCGCCGTGAAGAGATGAGTCCATGCCTGAGTGTCGAATCGCTGTCGGATCCGGAAGACCCGAAGCTCTCGCAAGTGAAGAAGTCTCCCATACTCTATCTTGCAGTACTCGAAGTAAGCCTCATACAGGAACTCTGCCTGTGGTGTGTCGAAGAGATCGAGTCGGTTAACCTCTGCTCTAGGTTGAGCTGGAACTTTGCCTCTGCCTCGCCTAGCTCCAACTATCCTACCTCTTCCTCGTCCACCTCTCTGCATGGTGTGATGTCTGTTGAAAAAGATGAGAGACATTGCATGTTAGTATTATTTCGAAAATTCTGCTAGAAGGGCATTTTCGTAATTTTCATCAAAATTGGAAATTTGGGAAAAATGTAAATTGGGCATACTAGCATGTGCGCAATACTTGGAATTGCATGTCTATGAAAGTTATTTGAAGAAAATCGATCAAAATCTCAGTCTAAAGTTGAAAATTCAGCAAGAAGGAATTTGGGGATTTTGCATTCTAGGTCATATTGGATTTTTGAAAATTTTGAAATTGGTAAGATCAAATTACATGTTCATATTCTCAGTATCATTTTGAGTGTGTAGCAATTGATTTCGTGCGAAAAATCCAAGCGGTTTTGAAAGAAATCGAAGTTTTTCTAAAGTTAACGATTTCGGTACGAAAGCGATATGAGAAGTGCAAGATTGTTGTAGAACTTGTTGTTTAAGCATAGTACTGTGCTAAAAACCTAGGGAACATGTTTCTAAGTGTTCCTAAGCATGATTCCTAGCATTAGACACAAGCAACACATGGTTTTTGAATAAATCTCAAGTTTGAGAAGATGAAAATGAAATGGGAATGAAGATTTACCTTGTGTGAAGTTGTTGAGTGTTGTAGTGTTGTTGTTGAAGCACCAAACTACTTGGAAAACACTTAGGAATGCCTTGGTACCTCTCCTCTAGAGTTCCCTCTCAAGTGTGCAAGGTTTGAAATGAGTTTGAATGGCTTTTTGGCACTTAAAACCCTGATTTTCCCATGCTGTGAGCTTTGGTTGACTCTCTGGTTGACTGGGCACTCGACCAAAGGACCCAGTAGCCCCAAGTGCTGTTGGATTTTGGAAAAATGTGATTTTTGTCCTATGATTGATTGTTTGATGACTAAATGGATGTATTTAAGCATGATTTAAGATTCTTAATCATTTGGACTTGTGGATTATGTCGAAACTTCGAAATTCGTGTTTTTGACATTTTGGTTTTTGCAGAATGGTTACATTAAGAAGTGGTCGTGGTGAATCCAGTGGTCATGGAAGTGGTGAGATACCAATTGGTGGTCATGATCAGCAGACTAACACCGATGACCAAGGTACTCGTGGATGTTCCCGGTGCTCGAATGTCGGAAGTTTTCGTGATATTGCAAATATTATGGGTAATATGATGCAGCAGCAAGCAGCTCAGTTCAACCAGATGTTGACCGGTTTCATGACTCTGCACAATGAGACTCGTGCTGGTGTCAATGGAAATCCTCATGCCGCAGTTCTGAATGCGGGTGGATTAGCTGGAACTCCTCATACTCGTTTGATGGAGAGTTTTCTGAAGATGCAAGTTCCTAACTTCACTAGAGTATCCAAAGATATCTTGTTTCCTAACAAGTGGCTGCGTGAGTTGGAAAAAGCTTTTCGTCATTTGCAATGTACGGAAGCCCAGAAGATTTTGTTTGCCGAGCAGAAGTTGCAACATGAAGCTGACGCTTGGTGGACTTCCACCCGGCCTGTTTTGGAAGGTTTACATGCTGGCGTTGTGTCGTGGGATTTGTTCAAGGAAGCTTTTTGCAAGAACTACTTTCCGGAAGCTGTGAAGGATGCGAAGGAAGCTGAGTTTATGGCTCTTACTCAAGGATCTTTGTCGGTGTTGGAATACCAACAAAAGTTTGAAGAGCTTCACTTCTTTGCTCCTGACTCTTTGAAGGTTGATATTGCCAAAGCGAAGAAATTTTTCAAGGGATTGTGACCTCGCAATCGAGGCATATCTCACCATTCAGCCTATTGAAAGTTATTCCCGGGTGGTGCGGAATGCCAAGAAGTTGGAAGAAACGGAGAAAGAGAATGCTAGAGTGCAAAGACTCTAACAACCAAGGAATCCTGGATTTGTGGATCGAACCGATCGACGTTTTGTGAGACCTACGCCTTACCCTACTCCTCGCTTTTCGGTCTAGGAGTGTAGGTCGGAGACTGGATTTCAGCAACCAGGCTAGTCCGGTCGGGTTGGTGGGAATCGGCCGCCGTTGAATGTGAATGCTAGGCCCATGATCTAGGCCTTTGGATCAAAGCCTGCAGTTGCACCTGTTTCGTTGGACTTAGCAATCCTGTTTGCTTTTACTTGTCAGCAGCCTGGTCACTTTGCTCATGGTTGTTCGAAGAGGCCTGTTCAGCCGTCCGCTCTCGTAGTAAAGAATGCTCCCTGTTCCTCCTTCGAAAGAGTGTTTAGTATTTCGGTACTGAACAGGATGAGAATCATGAAGTGGTTACAGGTACTTTATTTGTTGCTTCTTTTCCTGCGTTTGTGTTATTTGATACGGGTGCGTCTCATTCTTTCATATCGTCTGCATTTATCAAGAAAATTGATTTGGAACCTAAGATTTTATCTAGTTGTTTATCGATTTGTACTCCTACTGGACCTATTGTGAAAATAGATAAAGGATTAGTTAAGTGTCCTATTTTGGTTGATGGAAAGAATTTTGAAGCCAATTTGGTACTTTTGGATATGAAGGATTTTGATGTCATTTTGGGTATTGATTGGTTGACTACCCATAATGCTGTAATTTTGTGTTCTTCGAAGAGAATTCAATTTCGGATTAGTGGAAGTTCAATGTATGAATTCCAAGGTGAGAAAGGAAGAATTTGTAAGAAGACGTTGTCTGCATTGATGCAAGTCTATGCATTAGTTGAAGGTTCGCCATCCGAAGGAAAGTTTAAGAAAGGAAAGAAAGTAGAAGAAGTTGGCATTGTACGTGACTTCGTTGACGTTTTCTCTGAAGATCCGTCAGGCGTACCACCCGATAGAGAAGTGGAATTTTCTATTGATCTAATCCCTAGTGCTTCCCCAGATCCAAGGCTCCATATAGAATGGCTCCCATTGAGTTGGTTGAGTTGCAAAAGCAGTGAATGAAAACTCTTGGATAGAGGTTTCATCGACCTAGTGTTTGCCTTGGGGAGCTCTTGGATAGAGGTTTCATCGACCTAGTGTTTCACCTTGGGGAGCTCTGTCCCGCTTGTTCTAAGAGGAGAAGGAGCTGCAAGTCATCTAGATTTCACTTTGCGAAGCTAAAAGAAAAGCATTGATTACCGTGAGTTGAACAAGTGTGACCATTAAGAATAGATACCCGCAAGTAGTCACATCCACCCAGCCGGTACCCCATTTGGAATACCCGGGATGTGATCCACAGTCCAAGGATCAATGATCCGAGGTCCATGCCTCCCACATACACGGTAACACAATCATGAACAGTAATAATCAATGGTAAAAATAAATAATATCAAGTATCATGAATAAGACAAGATTAACTAAATCAGAGTGCGGAATATAGGCAATAACATTAAAGCATAATCATAAAGGGTGAGAGAAGGTATGATAACCACTCTCTCGAAACAACTGGAAAAGAAGTGTGATAACGTCAAATACATATCTAAGTGTCAAAAGATAATCTCAAAGATAAGTTAGTTACAAGACCAATGGTTCCACAAATACACCAGGGGAATGGGGCACTATGCTAGGGTTTCTTCTATACTAATGGTAGTCTCCTCAACAAGACGGATGAAGTAAACCCAGCACTGCCGCTCCCTCACAACCGTGGGGCTAACCCCGGTGCGAATAATAATCCTCCTCGGCTCCAATATACGAATCCTCACCGACGCCACTACCCGGAGGGTAGTATGTGGAATCATAGTCCGCCTCATAGGAGGTGCCATCGTAATCTTCGGTACTGGAATGTAATCTAAAACATTTGCACAAAAGGAATGAGTTCGAAGAACTCAAAGCAAGGAAGTTATTCCACAATTAGAAATCATACACATTCAGAACATATAATAATGCAATGTGATATGGAACATATGATGCAGATATGAGCCTAACTCTATGAATGCTGGTCTCTAAGGTAGACATGCTTTAAGTCATAGCACCGTACTTCTCTGGGTCGTCAGTCACTCTCCCATTTCCATATCTTGGGAATGCCCGGGAAGATCGGTAAAGTCATCAAAAACCATGGTAAGGGGAATCGGTCACCGCTCTCTCACATCACCATTTGGTCAAGTATCGGCGCATGTCACAGTAAAGCCTAGCCCAATGCAAGTCATCTACTCAGTCGGTCAAGTCAGATTCAGATACGTCCATTCCTTGCCCCCGGCGATCCTTTCCGGTATCCTTCACACTAGAGTCAGCGAAATCCCGGATTTCGGACTCATCAACCCTATTGGTCATCCACATATAGTAAACGGGAAGCTCTCACGTCCTCTCACGGATTGGTTACCGGTCTTGAGCGCCCGTGAGCCCAAGTCTATCCATATGCAACTCTACCAATAAATGGCCCCTTTCAAGTATCCGTAGCATGGTTTATGTCCCCTACCGGATTGGCTACCGGCCTAGAGCGCCCATCCAACCATACACTACCACGGGTTGTTCGGTCTCAATGCCCTTCCGATTCGGGTCTGACACGACAAGGATGAACCTAGCCACACAACTAGACACTCCTATGTGTGTCATCCAATAACTCGGGAAAGTGTCGATAGGCACCATCGGAGAACATCCCATACTATTCCCTCCGATGCCCAAGGACAGAAGTGTCAGTAGGACACCCTCCAATCCCAAGTCATACGTAAGCAATCACACATCAAATCTCATCATTTCTCATGCATCCAATGCATATTCATAATAGTACTCAAATCATGATATTGAAACGAATCATTATAAACATAAGCAAATCAAAATGATAGAGTAACACAACAATTGTATAAAGATTTAAATGTTACTGTTCTAACACATATGTATCAGTATCATAATGATTGAAAGAAATTTAGGGATTTCATTCTTTGAATAAAGCATAGTTCAATATTTGATGACTTATATGTTTATGGATATAACCATCCTTACCTTGGATGAGTTGATGATGAATTGAGAATACCAAGAATAGTCCAATAGAAGTGTTAAGGCCCTAAACAAACATCAATAATAAGTTAGAAAAGAAGTCGGGAAGATAGGATGTCATTTGAGTCAAGATCGACCAAGGTTGTTGTCAAGAACAACTTTGGTCGATGGTTAATCGACCAAAATGATCGACCAAAATAATCCTCCTCGCGAGAATAGTGGATTTTGGGGATTTTGGTCCGAAATGATTCTTCCGGTGTTCGGATCAATCTGAAACTTGGAGGCATACTTAACAACAGTAGTAGGACACTATAAATCAAGGAAATAACCCAATCCAATGGTCTAATTAAAAAGCCCCAATTTGAGCTATCAAGTTCAAGTGATAAACATCATGGCATGAGTTGGAATTGATTGCATTGATGAGGAATAGCATGCAATAGCTAGAGGAACTAATAGAAATTCGATTGGAATCATATGGCAATGTTAAACATGAACATAATACACTTTATAGCTCAGTTTGATATCAAATGGTATGATGTTAATAGGTAAATCATGGAATACATATGCTAGGCATGAGATATAAGCATTAGCATCAATGAATGGCTAAGGGAATCATGGATTGAGCATGAGTAGGTACTTGAAGTGGTGGTTGCAAGGTTGCAGCACCATTCCAAATGTCCCATCAGCAAGTTGACAATAGGGAAGAATAGGAAATGGTAGGATAGAGAGTGGAATGAAGAGTCATACCTTAATGTAGAAGATCAAGGCAAGAATCAATGATAAACTAAGTGTCTTTGATGAGATACCCTTCACACTAACCAAGGAGCTGCTTTGGGAAGCTCTCCCCACGTTCCCAGATGAGAAAAATGATTGCAAAAGGCTCAAGGCTCGAGGTCATATTAAATAGAAAGGAATATTCCATGGAATCATTAACTTGGCAGATCGGGACATTTTGGTGGTCGATGGTATCGACCAAAATGTTCTCAAAAGTCAGAAAAACTCAGGTTTAGAACAGCAACTTCAAGTAGGGATTTGAAAGGCTATACAAGGTCAAATTGAGTGAGGTTTTCTTCCACAATTCAATCAAGAAGTCTAGTTTCGGGGAATACCTTCGGATTGTGCACAGGAGGTCATTTGGTACATCAACCATATTAATCTTCTCCGATGCGCAGACTTTCCTTAAACACTGACAATGCATTTAAGCAAGGGGTATCATTGTCAATGTCCATGGGCTCGGTCTCCGAATCAAGATCATCAATCAGAATGGTCCATAAATCTCTTCTTCCACCGCTTCGGGTCCTCGGACCTGAATACAACAATGGATCCGGGTCAGGGTCAAGGTTAGAATAGGGCTGGATATTACATTCTCCCCCCTTAAAAGATTTTCGTCCTCGAAATTGAAAGCGTACCTGTGCTTCCAAAAAGATGAGGAAACTTCTCCTTCATGTCTTCTTCTTTCTCCCATGAAGCTTCTTCAGGGGTATGGTTTTTCCATCGGATCTTCACCAGAGGGATGGTGCGATTCCGCAACTGCTTGTCCTTTCTATCTAGGATCTCGGCTGGTCCTTCATCATAAGAAAGATCGGCACTAAGTCCTTCGGGTGCTTGCTGTAGTATGTGCTCCGGGTTTTCTAGGTATTTCCCAAGCATTGAAACATGGAACACATTGTGAACTCCAGCAAGTGACGGAGGCAAGGCCAAGCGGTATGCTACCGGTCCAACCCTTTCCAGAATCTCAAAAGGTCCAATGAAGCGGGGACTAAGCTTTCCTTTCACATTGAATCTTGTCACCCCTTTCATAGGTGATACTTTAAGGAAGACCTTCTCTCCAATCGGAAATTCTAAGTCGGTTCTTCTCTTGTCGGCATACGACTTCTGTCTAGATTGAGCAGACTTAATCCTTTCCCGAATCATGTCAACCATATCACTGGTAGCTTCAATCATCTCTGGACCTAAGACTTTTCTTTCACCAGTCTCAGTCCAATACAAGGGCGTTCTACAATTGTTACCATACAAAGCCTTAAACGGAGCCATGCCTATTGTTGCTTGATAAATGTTGTTATAGGCAAACTCGACTAAGGCTAGGTGTTCATCCCAATTTCCACCCATGTCAACCACACAGGACCTAAGCATGTCTTCAAGAATGTGAATTGTCCGCTCAGATTGTCCATCAGACTGTGGGTGATGAGCTGTACTCAGATTCAATTGGGTTCCCAAGGCTTTCTGCAATCCATTCCAAAACCTTGAGGTGAACCGAGGATCACGGTCCGAAACGATACTCACTAGTACTCAGTGTAGACGAACTACATTGTCCACATAAAGTCTAGCTAGCTTATCCAAAGAGTAGGTGATCTTCATAGGAATGAAATGGGCTGATTTAGTCAACCTATCACCAATCACCCACACAGTGTCATTTCCCTTACTCGTCCGCGGCAAGCTAGTCACAAAGTCCATTGAGATATCTTCCCACTTCCAACTAGGAATAGGAAGGGGCTGAAGTAATCCAGATGGGGGTTGGCGAACAGCTTTCACACGTTGGCAAGTTCCGCATCTGGCAACAAAGTCTTCAACATCTGCTTTCAAACCATTGTACATTTTGGTACTTCCAGTGCTTGTACATTTGTAAAGATGGACTGGTGTGCTGGTGTCTTCTTTCAATATTTCTTTCTTGATTTCATCAACAGCGGGCACACGAGTCTACCTCTAAACAATAAGGTACCATCCAGAGATGTACTAAAAGCGGGGTCCATTTCCGAATTCGAGGCAATCTTATCAATCTTCTCTTTCAACTCTTGATCAGAACTTTGCAAAGCAACAATTCTATCTCTAAGGGAGGATCTTGCAGTCATGGCATAGAAAATACAATCCGAACCCTTAGGGACCAATTCCAAACCAAATCTTTCCATCGAGGACAACAAAGGCCGACTCAAAGCATTTAAATCCAACTCTTTTCTTTGACTCTTTCTACTAAGAGCATCCGCCACTACATTTGCTTTACCCGGGTGGTACTGGATGTCACAATCATAGTCAGAGACCAACTCCAACCATCTTCTCTGTCTCAAATTCAACTCCTTCTAGGGGTGAAGAAGTATTTCAAACTTTTATGATCCGTGAAGATGGCGATCTTCTCACTGTATAGATAGTGTCTCCAAATTTTCAAAGCAAATACAACAGCTGCAAGCTCTAAGTCATGAGTGGGGTAGTTCCGCTCATAATCCTTTAGTTGTCGAGAGGCATAAGCCACTACCTTTCCGTGTTGCATCAACACGCAGCCCAAACCGATTTTAGAAGCATCAGTGTAGACCGTCAATCCACCGGAACTATCAGGTATAGTCAGAACCGGCGCGCTTGTCAATCTAACTTTCAGCTCTTCGAAGTTCTTCTCACAAGAATTGGTCCAGACAAACTTCTCCTCTTTTCTAGTTAGCTTAGTCATAGGGGCAGCCAACCTACAAAAGTTTTCAATGAATCTCCGGTAGTATCCTGCTAATCCAAGAAAACTTCTTATCTCGGTCACGGTCTTCGGTCTTTCCCAATCGCAATGTTTGGACTTTCTCTCGGGTCAACACGAATACCCTCGGCTGAAACAACATGGCGAAGAAACACTACACTTGAGAGCCAAAAGTCACACTTGCTAAATTTAGCATAGAGTTTCTTTTCTCTCAACCTTTGCAACGTGCAGTTCAGGTGCTCTGCATGCTCTTCCTCATTCTTTGAGTAAATCAAGATGTCATCAATGAAAACGATTACAAATTTATCGAGTACATCATGAAATACTCGGTTCATGAGATCCATGAACACGGCAGGGGCATTAGTCAAGCCGAAAGGCATCACTTTAAATTCATAATGTCCGTACCTTGTTCTGAACGCTGTCTTAAGGATGTCACTTGACTTCACCTTCAGCTGGTGATATCCCGATCTCAAATCAATCTTTGAAAAGATAGCAGCACCCTTCAACTGATCAAAAAGGTCATCAATCCGAGGCAAAGGATATCTGTTCTTGATTGTCAGCTTGTTCAATTCCCGGTAGTCAATGCACAAACGCATACTACCATCTTTCTTCTTTACAAACAAGACCGGAGCTCCCCAAGGTGACACACTTGGCAGCACGAAACCTCTCTCTAAGAGTTCATTTAATTGAGTTTGCAACTCTTCGAGTTTGGTAGGTGCCATTCTGTAAGGGGCCTTGGATACAGGAGCCGCTCCAGGAATTAAGTCTATAGAAAACTCAACTTCCCTATCAGGAGGCAAACCTGACAAGTCATCCGGAGAAACATCAGGGAATTCACTAACAACTCTTACTTCTTCAAGTCTCTTCTTCTCTCTGACCTTGCTTCCAGACGAAGCATTTCCCAAAAAGGCATGGACTTGCATTAAAGTGGACAAGGTCTTTTTGCTAAATCTTCCCTTCTCTCCTTGAAATTCGAAAACTGAATTCTCTTCTACACGGAACTGAATCTTCTTTGAGGAACATAAGATCACAGCATTGTAGAAGGTCAACCAGTCGATTCCCAAGATTACATCAAAATCTCTCATGTCAAATAATACAAGGTTTGCCTTTAGATTTCTTCCACGAATCAAAATAGAACAATCTTCTAACACTTTATCTAGTTTAACAAAGAGACCCAACAGGGGTACAAATAGATAAATGACTAGATAAACATCGAGGTGTCAAGTTAGTTCTCAAGGAAAAAGTAGATGATATGAATGAATGTGATGCACCCGTATCAAATAATACAAATGCGGGAAGAGAAGCTACTAACAGGTACCTATTACAACATCGTGGCGGGGGTCTTGCTCGGTACCGGATATGCTAAACACTCGCCCGAGGAGGGAGGGGCAGAAGTAGCAGCAGGAGTACTATTCACTACAGGAGCTTGAGGTTGCACAGACTTATTGGGGCAAGAACGAGCATAATGGCCTGCTTGCTTGCAGAGGAAGCAAGTAGTATCTTTCGGTCCAATAGGAGCTGCAGCAGGGGAAGGTCTCTGATAAGCTGGTCTAGGATTCACCATCCCAGGCCTAGGAGGATAAGTAGCTCCTTGAGGTCCTGCTCCACCGGACCGACCATGATAGCTCACGGAAGGGAATTAGGATTCCGACCAACATGTCTCGGCTGAAAGGCGGGTGCAGGATCAGGAGTAGGTCTAGCAAAACGCCGATCAGTGCGGTCCACAAATCCAAAAGATCTAGGTTGCCAGGGTTTCTGAACTCGAGCATTTTCCTTTTCATTCTCTTCAAGCTTCTTTGAGTTTTGAACCACCTGAGCATATCCTTCAAGAGGCAAGACAAGTGAGGTATGCCTTAATAGAAGGTCGCAAACCCTTGAAAAACTTTTTCGCCTTGGCTTCTTCAGACTTAATAGACTCGGGGGCGAAGAAGAAAAGTTCTTCAAATTTCTGCTGATACTCAAGCACAGACAAAGAACCTTGTACTAAGGCCATGAACTCGGCCTCCATTGCGTCCTTTACAGCTTCCGGAAAGTAGTTCTTGCAAAAAGCTTCCTTAAACTTCTCCCAGGTAACTACACCACCATTCAAGGTCTCAAGGATAGGCCTAGTGGAAGCCCACCATGCATCGCTTCTTGCTGAAGCTTCGCTCGGCAAACAACACTTTCCGAGCATCGAACATTGCAAATGTCCGAAGGCCTTCTCCAACTCACGAAGCCACTTGTTTGGAAAGAGGGTGTCCTTTGTTACACCAGAGAAGGAAGGTACTTGTAACTTTAGGAAACTTTCCATCAAGCGGGTGTGGGGTGTCCCGTGAATCTTTCCATAAGAGGGGCTGCAGCTCCAGAAGTTCCAATTCCGGCACGGTTCTCATTGCGAAGGGTAGCAAAACCAGTCATCATTTGATTAAATTGGGCAGCCTGCTGTTGCATCATGTTGGTCATGACGCTGGCAATATCTCTAAAGGTTCCGATATCGGGGGCACCAGGAATGCCATTCGTGGTGTGGCTATCGTCCTGTGTCTGCTGATTAGAGCCCCCAGCAGGGGTTTCTTCGTTTCCATTGCTTCCGGATCCGATAAAACGATTTCTAAGTAAGACCATTCTGCAAGGATCAAAGATAAGGATACCAAAATTTCAAATTTGACAAAGACAACTTGGCCAACGAATAGGATAACCAAATCATGGTTAGAATTATCAATATAACAAGAAAATAAATCAGCATTGATCAAAATCCAAAGGAAATGAGTCCAAGAATCAAAAACTCCCAAAATAACCCAATGCGAGAAAAATGAAGGATTTTGGTCGATGCTTTTGGTCGATGGTATCGACCAAAATGATCGACCAAAATAAATTCTGCGGAAAAATCAGATTTAAAGGGCCCACTTCTCATTTCATTTTCATTTCTCACTCAACCATTTGTAGTTTAGCTCTGGAGAAAGCGATTTTCTAGGGTTTTCAAGAGTGCTAGGACTTGATTCAAGGCTTCAATCATTCTTGATAATCTCACTTGATCATCTACACAAGTAAGTTCTCTTTCTTTTTCTCTTTTCTTGTAAACTTCATTCACCATTGTTGTGTTCTTCAATAAAACTGAGTAATACTTGCAGCCAATGGTTAGAATCATACATATAAATGATTAGAAACATGTTTTCATAACTTTTCAAATAAGATTAAGTTCCAAACACAAGATTGCATCCATTTTGGTTACCAAAACACTATTCATTTCACAAAAACTCAACTTTACAAGCACTTGTCTCATTTTCAACCCAAAAGGAATTTTGACATGAAACAAATTTCTATAACACTGATCTACTAAGGGAAAAGTGTTCCCACTCTCCATTCGGTCAAATTCCAATTTTTCAAAAATCACAAATGCAAGCCAAAAGAGGGATTTTTCTCTCTCTTACTTGCTGAATTTTCACTTTGAATATGCCAAAAAGATGGATTTTCACCGAATAAAGTATTCTAGCATGCTTGTATAGGTCTTATGCATATGTTAGAATGATCAAATCAAAATTTCACCAAAAATCGAATTTTCTGAAAATTTACGAAAATACCCTTCATCTAACAATCATACACTGAGACTAACCCAAATGAGTTTCTTTCCTTGTTTCAACAGATACACCATGCCTAGAGGAGGGAGACGAGTAGAAAGTGGTAGAGGACTTGTTCCCCGGGCTGAGGTCATAGACGAGGAGCATTTCACTACTCCTATGGCGGAGTTTCTATACGAGCATTATTTCCATGATATACCGATCGAGCACAGACGATTGGTGGATGTGGATGATTTAGAGGTATTTCGCATCCGAGAGAGATTAGAGGCTATGGATTGGCTTCACTTATACACTATGGCACAACCAGTCTACCCAGATCTTATCAGATACTTCTATAGTAATCTGACTTACCGTATAGAGGATGATCCGAGGGATGGTTCTAGGATTGTCATAGATTCCATGGTCGGAGGTAGAGAGATCAGTTTCACCACGAGGACACTGGCTCGCATCTTAGATGTACCGATCATACGAGATTCCCGTTGGTGGATTCCTGCTGGTACAGATATCACAGAGGTGCTTCTTCCTTATGAGGTATACGAGGTGTGCATGACTCTATGGGATGACATTGACTGTTATATGCCCCGGTGTGGTACCGCGATGCGTCCTTCAGCTAGAGTTATCGCTTGCATCGTCGGGTGAAACATCCTTCCGAAGGCAGGGCATCATAGCAAAGTGTCGGTGATGGAGGCAATGATCATTTATAGTATGTATACTGGAGTACAAATCGATTTAGCATACATCATGCAAAATGTCATGATTGATCGGATCGAGTTTCCTGGGGATAGGAACTTGGCTTTCGGTCGACTCTTGACTCGTATCTTTGATTACTTTGGTGTGGACTTGGACCATACACCTACGATTCAGGGTCGAGGTTTAGGTGAGCCCATTTGTGCATGGTTGATCAGGAAGATGGGGCTCCAGAATGCGGTCAGATCAGAGGATGAGGATGATATCGATGATGCATCAGGAGATGATGACTCAGAGGATGATAGTACTGATGATGATAACGGTGGTAACGATGATGAGCATAGTGAGGATGATGATCAGGGTCATGATGATGCTCCGACGCATGAGGAGGTTCCCGCTCCACGATTTACTGAGGTCGGAGGCCCATCACACATGACTTCTGAGGCTCCAGATGTGGCTTCCCATCAGTCGTCAATTTACTCTATTCTTGAGAGGATCGAGGCTCGGCAGGAGAGGATGGAGTTACACATGTGCACCCTCAGTGAGAGGTTTGCACGACTGGAAGAGGAGTTCAGATCTAGGAGGGATCAGACAGATCGCAGGAGTCGTTCACCTACATAGACATCACTAGGAATTTTCTTTTATGTCAATATGGATGTATTTCTCTTTTTCAGACTTGTGAAAATTTCCCTATGAAATCAATGAAGTTCAGTTGTTTTGTCTATATTATTGTGTCTTATTCATGAGTCAAATTATGTTTCCATATTTTGGTTTCTAGTCCAGGTTATCTATTATTCACTTCTAGGAGCACTTGAGTCACTTTCGGATCTGTGACTCGGAATGTTCCGTCACCGTTTCTGTGGTCGGGGTTCCACTTGATCTTGGGCTCTGATACCAATCTGTCACATCCACCCAGCCGGTACCCCATTTGGAATACCTGGGATGTGATCCATAGTCCAAGGATCAATGATCTGAGGTCCATATCTCCCACATACACGGTAACACAATCATGAACAGTAATAATCAATGGTAAAAACAACTAATATCAAGTATCATGAATAAGACAAGATTAACTAAATCAGAGTGCAGAAGGCAATAACATTAAAGCATAATCATAAGGGTGAGAGAAGGTATGATAACCACTCTCTCAGAACAGCGGAAAAGAAGTGTGATAACGTCAAATACATGTCTATGTGTCAGAAGATAATCTCAAAGATAAGTTAGTTACAAGACCAATGGTTCCACAAATACACTAGGGGAATGGGGCACTATGCTAGGGTTTCTTCTATACTAATGGTAGTCTCCTCAACAGTACGGATGAATTAAACCCAGCGCTGCCGCTCCCGCACAACTGTGGGGCTAACCCTGGTGCGAATAATAATCCTCCTCGGCTCCAATATACGAATCCTCACCGACGCCACTACCCGGAGGGTAGTATGTGGAATCATAGTCCGCCTCATAGGATGTGCCATCGTAATCTTCGGTACCTGGAATGTAATCTAAAACATTTGCACAAAAGGAATGAGTTCGAAGAACTTAGCAAAGAAGTTATTCCATAATTAGAAATCATACACATTCAGAACATATAATAATGCAATGTGATATGGAACATATGATGCAGATATGAGCCTAACTCTATGAATGCTGGTCTCTAAGGTAGACATGCTTTAAGTCATAGCACCGTACTTTTCTCGGGTCGTCGGTCACTCTCCCATTTCCATATCTTGGGAATGCCCGGGAAGATCGGTAAAGTCATCAAAAACCATGGTAAGGGGAATCGGTCACCGCTCTCTCACATCACCATTTGGTCAAGTATCGGCGCATGTCACAATAAAGCCTAGCCCAATGCAAGTCATCTACTCAGTCGGTCAAGTCAGATTCAGATACGTCCATTCCTTGCCCCCGGCGATCCTTTCTGGTATCCTTCACACTAGAGTCAGCGAAATCCCGGATTTCGGACTCATCAACCCTATTGGTCATCCACATATAGTAAACGGGAAGCTCTAACGTCCTCTCACGGATTGGTTACCGGTCTTGAGCGCCCGTGAGCCCAAGTCTATCCATATGCAACTCTACCAATAAATGGCCCCTTTCAGGTATCCGTAGCATGGTTTATGTCCACTACCGGATTGGCTACCGGCCTAGAGCGCCCATCCAACCATACACTACCACGGGTTGTTCGGTCTAAATGCCCTTCTGATTCGGGTCTGACACGACAAGGATGAACCTAGCCACACAACTAGACACTCCTATGTGTGTCATCCAATAACTCGGGAAAGTGTCGATAGGCACCATCGGAGAACATCCCATACTATTCCTTCCGATGCCCAAGGACAGAAGTGTCAGTAGGACACCCTCCAATCCCAAGTCATACATAAGCAATCACACATCAAATCTCATCATTTCTCATGCATCCAATGCATATTCATAATAGTACTCAAATCATGATATTGAAACGAATCATTATAAACATAAGCAAATCAAAATGATAGAGTAACACAACAATTGTATAATTTAAATGTTACTGTTCTAACACATATGTATCAGTATCATAATGATTGAAAGAAATTTAGGGATTTCATTCTTTGAATAAAGCATAGTTCAATATTTGATGACTTATATGTTTATGGATATAACCATCCTTACCTTGGATGAGTTGATGATGAATTGAGAATACCAAGAATTGTCCAATATAAGTGTTAAGGCCCTAAACAAACATCAATAATAAGTTAGAAAAGAAGTCGGGAAGATCGGATGTCATTTGAGTCAAGACTGACCAAGGTTGCTGTCAGCAACAACTTTGGTCGATGGTTTTGGTCGATGGTATCGACCAAAATGATCGACCAAAATAATCCTCGGGCAGAATAGTGGATTTTGGGGATTTTGGTCCGAAATGAGTCTTCCGGTGTTCGGATCAATCTGAAACTTGGAGGCATACTTAAAAACAGTAGTAGCACACTATAAATCAAGGAATTAAGCCAATCCAATGGTCTAATTAAAAAGCCCCAATTTGAGCTATCAAGTTCAAGTGATAAACATCATGGCATGAGTTGGAATTGATTGCATTGATGAGGAATAGCATGCAATAGCTAGAGGAACTAATAGAAATTCGATTGGAATCATATGGCAATGTTAAACATAAACATAATACACTTTATAGCTCAGTTTGATATCAAATGGTATGATGTTAATAGGTAAATCATTAAAAATACATATGCTAGGCATGGGGTATAAGCATTAGCATCAATGAATGGCTAAGGGAATCATGGATTGAGCATGAGTAGGTACTTGGAGTGGTGGTTGCAAGGTTGCAGCACCATTCCAAATGTCCCATCAGCAAGATGACAATAGGGAAGAATAGGAATTTGTAGGATAGAGAGTGGAATGAAGAGTCATACCTTAGTGTAGAAGATGAAGGCAAGAATCAATGATAAACTAAGTGTCTTTGATGAGATATCCTTCACACTAACCAAGGAGCTGCTTTGGGAAGCTCTCCCCACGTTCCCAGGTGAGAAAAATGATTGCAAAAGGCTCAAGGCTCGAGGTCATATTAAATAGAAAAGGAATTTTCCATGGAATCATTAACTTGGCAAACTGGGACATTTTGGTCGATGGTTTTGGTCGATGGTATCGACCAAAATGATCGACCAAAATGTTTTCAGCTGAAAACTCAGGTTTAGAATAGCAACTTCAAGTAGGGATTTGAAAGGCTATACAAGGTCAAATTGAGTGAGGTTTTCTTCCACAATTCAATCAAGAAGTCTAGTTTCGGGGAATACCTTCGGATTGTGCACAGGAGGTCATTTGGTACATCAACCATATTAATCTTCTCCGATGCGCAGACTTTCCTTAAACACTGACAATGAATTTAAGCAAGGGGTATCATTGTCAATGTCCATGGGCTCGGTCTCCGAATCAAGATCATCAATCAGAATGGTCCATAAATCTCTTCTTCCACCGCTTCGGGTCCTCGGACCTGAATACAACAGTGGATCCGGGTCAGGGTCAAGGTTAGAATAGGGCTGGATATTACACCCGCTGCGCCGAATTGATGATCTCTTTGATCAGTTGAAGGGTGCAGCAGTGTTCTCAAAGATCGATTTAAGGTCTGGACATCACCAGTTGAAAGTGAAGTCAAGTGATATTTTCAAGACAGCTTTTAGAACAAGATATGGTCATTTTGAGTTTCGAGTTATGCCTTTCGGATTGACTAATGCTCCTGCGGTTTTCATGGATCTCATGAATCGAGTCTTTCACGATGTGCTCGATAAGTTTGCGATAGTCTTCAGTGACGATATCCTGATTTATTTGAAGAGTGAAGAAGAGCATGCAAGGCATCTAGATTTCACTTTGCGAAGACTAAAAGAAAAGAAGCTTTACGCTAAGTTTAGCAAGTGTGATTTCTGGCTCAAGAGTGTAGTATTCCTCAGCCATGTAGTTTCTGCTGAAGGTATTCGTGTTGATCCCGAAAAGGTACAAGCAATTACTGATTGGGAAAGACCGAAGACTGTAACGGAAATAAGAAGTTTTCTCGGTTTGGCAGGCTACTACAGAAGGTTTATTGAGAATTTTTCTAGGTTGTCTGCTCCTATGACTAAGCTGACTAGAAAGGAGGAGAAGTTTGTTTGGTCTGACGCTTGTGAGTAGAATTTCCAAGAATTGAAGGTTAGATTGACAAGTGCTCCGGTTATAACTATACCTGATAATTCCGGTGGTTTGACAATCTACACTGATGCATCGAAGATTGGTTTGGGTTGCGTTCTGATGCAACATGGTAAGGTCGTAGCCTATGCTTCCCGGCAATTAAAGGATTATGAGCGGAATTACTCCACTCATGACTTAGAACTTGCCGCTGTTGTCTTTGCTTTGAAGATTTGGAGACATTACCTTTATGGTGAGAAGATTGCTATTTTCACGGATCATAAAAGTTTGAAGTACTTCTTTACCCAAAAGGAGTTAAATACGAGACAAAGAAGATGGTTGGAATTGGTATCTAATTATGACTGTGACATTCAGTATCACCCTGGTAAAGCGAATGTGGTTGCGGACGCTCTTAGTAGGAAAAGTCAGAAGAAAGTACTGGACTTGAATGCTTTGAGTCAACCTCTGATGTCTTCAATTTCGAATTTTGGTTTGGAAGTTGTCCCTGAAGGTTCGGAAGTTGTGTTGTCTGCTATGACGGCGAGATCCACCATTAGAAATAGAATTGTTGCTCTGCAAGGTTCTGATTTGGATTTTAAGGAGAAGATCGAGAAGATTTCTTTGAATCCTTATTCGGATCCTGACTTTGGTATATCTATGGATGGTTCCTTATTGTTTAGAGGAAGACTTTGTGTGCCTGCTGATGAAGGAATCAAGAAAGAAATTTTAAAGGAAGCACACCAGTCGATCTTCACGATACA
Source organism: Hakea prostrata (assembly GCF_041222555.1). Taxonomy (NCBI): domain Eukaryota; kingdom Viridiplantae; phylum Streptophyta; class Magnoliopsida; order Proteales; family Proteaceae; genus Hakea; species Hakea prostrata. The sequence continues at coordinate 54,448,534 of NC_142600.1, read as the reverse complement.
CCCTGGAAGCACCAAGATGTATAAAGACTTAAGGGAACATTTTTGGTGGATTGGTTTGAAGGCTGATGTTGATGATTTTGTTGCCAAGTGTGAGACTTGCCAGCGTGTGAAAGCCATTCATCAACCTCCATCTGGATTACTGCAGCCTCTTCCTATTCCTAGTTGGAAGTGGGAAGACATCTCTATGGACTTTGTGACTAGTTTACCACGGACAAGTAAAGGTAATGACACTGTGTGGGTGATTGTTGATAGGTTGACCAAATCAGCCGATTACATTCCTATGAAGATCACTCTCATACTCTGGATAAGCTTGCTCGCCTATGTGGATAATGTAGTTCGTTTGCACGGTGTGCCTTTGAGTATTGTGTCTAATCGTGATCCTAGGTTCACCTCAAGGTTTTGGAATAGTTTGCAGAAAGCCTTGGGAACCCAATTGAACTTTAGTACAGCTCATCATCCACAGTCTGATGGACAATCTGAGTGGACGATTCAAACTTTGGAAGACATGCTATCTTTTGTAGTGGATATGGGTGGAAATTGGGATGAACACTTAGCTTTGGTTGAATTTGCCTATAATAACAGTTATCAAGCAACTATAGGCATGGCTCCGTTTAAGGCTTTGTATGGTAACACATGTAGGACACCCTTGTACTGGACTGAGACTGGAGAGAGAAAAGTCTTAGGTCCGGAGATGATTGAAGCTACTAGCGCAATGGTCGATATGATAAGAGAAAGGATTAAGTCTGCTCAGTCAAGATAGAAATCTTATGCTGATAAGAGAAGGACTGATTTGGAATTTCAAGTTGGAGAGAAAGTTTTCTTGAAGGTTTTGCCAATGAAGGGTGTGATGAGATTCAATGTCAAAGGAAAGCTTAGCCCTCGTTTCATTGGTCCTTTTGAGATTTTGGAGAAGGTTGGACCTGTTGTGTATCGATTGGCATTACCTTCGTCTATTGCTGTTGTGCACAATGTGTTTCATGTTTCGATGCTTCGAAAATACATTGAGAATCCGGAACATATTCTACGCAAGCCCCCGAAGGACTTAGTGTTGATCTGACCTATGATGAAGAGCCAGCTAAGATTTTGGATAAGAAGGATAAGCAATTGCGGAATCGCACCATCCCTTTGGTAAAGATTCGTTGGAAGAACCATACCCTTGAAGAAGCTTCTTGGGAGAAGGAAGAAGATATGAAGGAGAAATTTCCTCAACTTTTTGGAAGTTCAGGTACGGTCTCAATTTCGAGGACAAAATTTCTTTTAAGGAGGGGAGAATGTGAAACCCAGCCCTAACCTAACCCTGACCTTGACCCGATAACCCGGTTGTTTTTAGGTCCGAAGACCTGGAGTAAAGAAAGAAGCCAACTATGGGCCATCTCAGTAGAAGACATGGTGTTTGACTCTGAACCCATGGATGCTGTTGATGGAGTTCCATACTTGGATGTCTGTGTAGATTTGGAAAGGAAGCTGCAGTTGTCTGAAGATGAGATTAGTTGAAGGACTTGGAGTATTATCTGACTTGGTTTGAAGGTATTTCTTCACACTTGACATGTTACTTGATGTGTATGCAAAAGCCCATAAGGTTTAAAGCCCATTTGATCCTCCAAATCCCTGATTATTCCTTACTGTCTGCCTTGGTCGACTGATTGGTTGAGTGGGCCACTCGACCAAGCACTCGACCAAAGGAAGGTGAAATCCAAGAAATTGTAATTTTAGGGTTTTTCACTCTTATTTAAACCCTACTTCGTATTTCTTTGTTACGGCTGCCTCCTAAACACTTTGTGAACGTGAGAACACCTCTCCGAAACTCTCTCTGGTTATTTCAAAGACTCCTCTGCAGATCTGAAGCCTCTTTTCTCTGTTCTTACAATTCAAGGTTAGTATCCCTTCTGAATTATTAAATTTTGTTTCATGATCTTGTTCTTGATTGAGATCAGGGAGTTGATGATGTATCCTTGCAACCATCCCTTCGTGATCTCCTTCGTTTGTTTGAGATCTATGATCATCATCATGATCTCAACCCTAGCCGAAGATTTTCTTGAAACCCTATCCCTAGTATGATCTTCTGGAAACTCTTGTTAACCTCCCATGCGAGGGAAACCTCATGGGCAATGTTTCTGTTAACCTAAATTAGTTTTCCTATGATTTTCTTATTGCTTTTGGCCAATTATTTATTTTTCTTTCATACTGTGATCTCAACCTTTTTATGGGAACCATAAGGTTGAAACTCTAATTTCTTGGGTTAGATCAAGAACCCAAAATTTCCCCATGACTTGATGTTTTTATCTTACTATATGATCCTAATATACCTTAGGAAGTTCCCCTTCGAATTTTTGATCAATCCGACTTTAAACGAGGAAGTTATGGCCAAAGCAGTCTCTACAATTCCGTACTGACTTGCTTGGTCGACTCCTTGGTTGAGTGGGGCACTCGACCAAAGGAGTCAGTAGCTTCGTTTTTCGCCCGATTTGATTCGTTTGCTCTCTGATCTTTTAGGCATCTTTCCTAATGTTGTATCTATGATTGTTAGGAGTCTATTTGCTAAGTTTGGAGTTGCTCTCTTTGATTTTTGGATCATATTCTTCGATAATCAGGTAAGGACAGTTGATTCCTTAACTACATAGGTTGCTTGTTCTCTGGTTTCTACTTTGCAAAACTATGATTTTACATACTGTTATTGTATTTTAATTCTGATCTCCTACTGTGAGAACAATAGCACTTGTTTATGTTATCCTTTTTATTATTCATGTTATATGAGTTAATTATTACTGCTTAATCTGATTTTGCTTTTACATTCTCTTGTATATGATGAACTGTTGGTTGTGTATGTCATGACTGATCTGAGAATGTGTTTGCCTAGATATGGTTTTGGATTCGGGAGTGTCCTTTTGACGCTTCTGTCCTTGGACATCGGAGGGAATAGTATGGGATGTTCTCTGAAGATGCCCATCGATGCTTTCCCGAATCATTGGTTGTGGGATGTCTAGTAGGGTTTGGCTATGATTTACCCCTGTTATATCAGACCCGAATCGGAAGGGTATTGAGACCGAACGACCCATGGTAGCGAATGTGATTCACGGGCGCTCAAGACCGGTAACCAACCCGTGAGAGGACGGGAATCATATTGTGGGGACCATTTATTGGAGGGTTGCATATGGCTAGACTTGGGCTCATGGGCGCTCAAGACCGGTAACCAACCTGTGAGAGGACATGAGAGCTTCCCGTTTACCATATGTGGATAACCAATAGGGTTGATGAGTCCATAGTCCAAGTTGGTCGGTGCCATAGGATACGCTAACTCTAGTGTGAAGGATATGGAACCGAGTTGGTCGGTGCCATAGGGAAAGTATCCGAATCTGACATGATATAACTGACTAGATGACTTGCATTGGGCTAGGCTTTTCCCTGACATGCGCCGGTACTTATGCCAAATTCTTGTGAGAGAGTGTGTTGACTTAACCCCTTACCATGGTTTGTCATGAGGGATGTCCGGACCCACTGCCTAGTGGAGCTGAGTGACTGACCTACCCAGAGTAGTACGGTGCTATGACTTAAAGCATGTTTGCCATAGAGTTTAGATGCATTCATATTTTATCTGTTCCATATTGCATTGCATCATGTTATGTTTTGCCACATGTTATCTATGATGTTATGGATTAACTTGTCTTACTGAGTTTCTTCGAAACTCATTCCTTTTTGTACATTTTCTTGTTAGATTATCCTGCAGGTACAGAGTATTATGACGAGCAGTATAGTGAAGCGCAAGCCGATGAAGCGTATTTCACGCAAGGTGCTGGCGACGATCAAGCTTACTCTGATGATCCCCCTGCAGATCAAGCTGCGTACTACTTTTGAAGGCAGCATAGAGTTAGAACAGATCCGTTGGATTGATGAAGTCCACACTTATGAAGACGTCATCTATAAACTTGAAGACTCATATTCTTAGTTTATTTATTAGTACATTGGTTTCAGTTGTATTTCATTTTAAACTTTCATTCTACGTCCCGCTATGTTTGTGAAGTGAGTTTCCGCCTCACTTTACTTATCTTGATATCTTCGGATATTTGATATCCTTTCCGCACTCTGATTATATCATTTATTCTTTCTTGAGTTAAATATTTTGTTATAATGTTTAAACCTTGATTATTTCTTGTTTATGATTATGTTATTGTATATGTGGGAGGATGATTTCCTTGATACTTGATCTTCGGGGCTGTGGATCACACTCCCGGGTATGCCAGTTAAGGTACCGGCTGGGGGGATGTGACACATGGTCCATCGATGCTTGATCCTTGGATTTGGGATCACATTCCTGGGTATGCCAGATAGGGCACTGGCTGTGTCACATCCTCCCAGCCGGTACCCTAACTGGCATACCCGAGAGTGTGATCCACAACCCTGAAGATCAAGTATCGAGGAAATCATCCTCCCACATATACAATAACATAATCATAAACAGGAAATAATCAAGGTTTAATATTATAAATAATGTTCAAAACAAGAAGTGAATAAACAATATAATTAGAGTGCGGAAAATGACACCAGATATCCAAAGATATCAAAAGAAGTAGAGAGAGGCGGAAACTCACTCCACAAAATACAACGGAACGCAGTATGTAAGTCTGAAAGAAATAATAACTAAATCAAAGGAACTAAGAAAGATAACTAAATATAAGAGTTTTCTATCCTTTAGATGACATCTTCAAAATAGTGGACTTCATCAATCCATTTGAGACGTTCCAATTCCACGTTGCCTTTAATCGTGGTACGCAACTTGATCAACTGAGGGATCATCAGAATAATCTTGATTGTCGCCAACACCTTGCGTGTAGTAAGCTTCATCGGCTTGCGCTTCAGTGCATGGTTCTTCATAGTAGTCAGTACCTGTAGAATAGTCTAACAAAACAATGTATAAAAAGGAATGAGTATTGAAGAAACTCAGTAAAGTAGTTAATCCATAACAACATAAATAACATGTGGCAAAACATAACAAGATGCAATGTAGTATGAAAAAGATAATGTATGTATGCATCTAAACTCTATGTATGCTGGTCTCTATTGGCAAACATGCTTTAAGTCATAGCACCATACTTCTTTGGGTAGGTCATGCATACGGCTCCGTTTGGTAGTGGGTCCGGCATCCCTCTCGGACATTCCATGGCTGGGGGTTAAGTCATCTCTCTCACATCACCATTTGGTCTAAGTACTGGCGCATATCAAGGTAAAAGCCTAGCCCAATGCAAGTCATCTACTCAGTTACATCAACTCAGATCCAGATACTTCCATTCCTCCCCTCTCGGAATCCTTTCCACTAGAGTCAGCGTATTCGACTCTCTCAAAGACGGACTCATCAACCCTATTGGTTATACACATAGGGTAAACGGGAAGCTTTCATGTCCTCTCACAGATATAACTCACCAGTCTCGAGCGTCCATGAGCCCAAGTCTAACCATATGCAACCCTCCAATACATGGCCCCCACAATGTGATTCCCGTCCTCTCACGGGTTGGTTACCGGTCTTGAGCGCCCGTGAATCCCCATTCCTACCACAGGTCGTTCGGTCTCAATACCCTTCTGATTTGGGTATGATATAACGGGGACATCCTAGCCAAACACTGCTAGACAACCCTAGGTATGACAATCAATAATTCGGGAAAGCGTCGATGGACAACCCCGGAAACATCCCATACTATTTCCAATAATATCCAAGGACAGAAGTGTCAAAAGGACACCTCACAATCCCAAATCATACCTAATGAGATACAATCCCAGATCAGTCATGACATACACAGTCAACACATCATCATATAAACGAAAGTATACAATCATGATCTAATCATAAGTAAAGTACTACTGTACTTACAGTAGTATAACAGAAGTAGAAAGTACAAGAAGAATAGCCTTCAAGAATCAGAATTTTTAGATTACGAAACCGAATTTGGTGGTTCAAAAGGGTACAAAATAAGAGGGAAACTATAATGGTAGTATCCTAGTATATAGAGGACATCAAACCACCAACCAAATCAAGTTTCCAAGTTACAACCTAGGAACAAAAAGGTTAACCCAATTAGGTTAAATCATTGATCATGAAGAAAACATAGTATGATCAAGGGTAAATAATTAGAGGATGATAGGATACAATTCTTGTAAGGAAAACACATTGATTGGCTATTAACAGAGTCAATTAATCATATATCCAAGAATTAGGGTTTCACCCTTTTTGGCTCCTATAAAAAAGGTTGAGATCACAGGAGGGAGGGAATTAATGATTTGCCAATAACAACAAGAAAAACTAAAGAATATTAAATTTAGATCAACCTAAATATTACCCATGAGGTTTCCCTCACATGGGAGGTTACCGAAAGGTTTCCAAAATGATCATACAAGGGTTAGGGTTTTAAGAATCTAACTGGTTAAGGTTGAGATCATGACGATGATCATAGATCTCAAGGAATCGAATGAGATGATGGAATAGATGGTTGCAAGAATGCAGCATCATCTTCCTGATCTCAATCAAGAACAAGGTTGAAGAAAAGAAAAGAGATCATAAACATACCTTTGATGCAGGAGGATGAAGATTACTTGAGTTCTTGCGAGATATCAACCAAAGATGCAAGGGAATTGATTAGAAAGGAGTTCTAACTCATTCCAGAGGCTTAGGAGGCTGATGAGGCGGAGTATTTCCGAGATTAAACTTAAATAGAGTAGCCACGACCTAATTTTCAAAAACATAATCAATTGGTCGATTGATTGGTCGACTGGTCCAGTCGACCAATGAGTTGACCAATCAGAACAACAACTTCAAAACAGGGAATTGAAGGCTCAGATCAAGTCCAAACATCATGGGGTTTTGCACACACTTAAAGTGACATACCTAGTAGGTAGAAATGCCTTCAAACCAATGCAGAGAGCACTCCAAGTCCATCAACTAATCCAATCTTCATCAGGGTGCAGTTTCCATAAATTGAACACTGACATCTACACTCATAGATTTCACTCCAACCATTAAGTCTTCTACTGGAATGGCCCAAAGCTAACTTCTTGCCTTACTTTGGGTTGCTGGACCTACAAACAACAGGGTCTCCGGGTCAAGGTTAGGGATGGGTTTCACATTCTCCCCCCCTTAAAGAAATTTCATCCTCGAAATTGAAAGCGTACCTGTGCTTCCAAAGAGGTGAGGAAACTTCTCCTTTATATCTTCTTCCTTCTCCAAAGAAGCTTCTTCAGGGGTATGGTTCTTCCAACCAATCTTTACCAAAGGGATGGTGCGATTCCACAATTGCTTGTCCTTCTTATCCAAAATTCCGGCTGGCTTTTCATCATAGGTGAGATCAGCACTAAGTCCTTCAGGTGCTTGCTGTAGACTATGTTCCGGATTCTCTATATATTTCCGGAGCATCGAAACATGAAACACATTATGCACAGCAGCAATAGACGAAGGTAATGCCAATCGATACGCAACAGGTCCAACCTTCTCCAAAATCTCAAAAGGACCAATGAAACGAGGGCTAAGCTTTCCTTTGACATTGAATCTCATCACACCCTTCATTGGCAAAACCTTCAAGAAAACTTTCTCTCCAACTTGAAATTCCAAATCAGTCCTTCTCTTATCAGCATAAGATTTCTGTCTTGACTGAGCAGACTTAATCCTTTCTCTGATCGTATCGACCATTGCGCTAGTAGCTTCAATCATCTAAGGACCTAAGACTTTTCTTTCACCAGTCTCAGTCCAGTACAATGGTGTCCTGCAAGTATTACCATACAAAGCCTTAAACGGAGCCATGCCTATTGTTGCTTGATAATTGTTGTTATAGGCAAACTCAACCAAAGCTAAGTATTCATCCCAATTTCCACCCATATCTACCACACAAGATATGAGCATGTCTTCCAAGGTCTGAATTGTCCGCTCAGATTGTCCATCAGACTGTGGATGATGAGCTGTACTAAAATTCAATTGGGTTCCTAAGGCCTTCTGCAGACAATTCCAAAACCTTGAGGTAAACCTAGGATCACGATCAGAAACAATACTCATTGGCACTCCGTGCAGACGAACCACAATGTCCACATAAAGCCTAGCTAGCTTATCTAGAGTATGAGTGATCTTCATAGGAATGAAGTGGGCTGATTTGGTCAACCTATCAACAAAGTGTTGAAGGAACTCACTCGGACTTTCATCCGATGCCTCGACTTAAGAAAGTCCGAAAAAATTCCATAAGTGTTGAAGGACCCACACGAGTTTTCATCCGATGCCTTATAGTTGGATCTTGTTCTTGAATGTAGTGTATGATGCCCCCCAAATTAAAAGATAGTTTGTTGAAAGCCAAAAATTGCATTGATTGAGTTGAAAATGATTACATCACGAACAAAATTGAAATCATCATCAAGGATAAAACTTTTTGAGATGCCTGGCATTCCACGAACGATCCAACTCTTTCTGGGTGTTGATGTTCTTCAGCTTGTAAACTCCTGAACCAACTGGTTTTACAACCATATAAGGTCCTTCCCAGGAAGGATCCAATTTTCTTTGGTGACGAGGGTCGGAAGCTAGGGTGTTTCTCAACACCAAATCTCCGGCTAAGTACCGAAGATTCTTCACTCGAGTATTATAATGAGACGCTATCCTTCTTTGATAATGTTGAGTTCATGCTATTGCCTTTGCCCGAACTTCGTCCAACAAATCAAGACTATCAAGCAGTCCTTGTTCATTTGCTTTTTCCTCGAACTCACGATCCCGTAATGTCCCCACCATTATCTCCACTGGTGCCAATGCTTCGGATCCATATGCCAACCTGAATGGAATTTCTCCTGTGGGTGTTCGAACCGTAGTTCTATAAGCCCACAGTACATTATGAAGTTCTTCGACCCAAGAAGCTTTGTCAGCTTCGAGTCTTCTCTTTATTCCTTCCAATAGCATTCGGTTAGTAACCTCTACCTGTCCATTGCTTTGGGGGTATGCCACTGAGGACATACGATGCTCGATCATATATGTTCCATAGAATTGCTCAAATTGTGGACAGTCGAACTAAGTACCATGGTCAATGACGATAATCTTTGGAATCCCAAAGCGATATATGATTGATTCAAGCACGAATTTCTCCACTTTTTTCTCAGTAATTGCCGCCAGTGCACTGGCTTCTACCCATTTTGTGAAGTAATCAATTGCTACTATCAGATATTCCCGTCCGCCTGATGCCTTGGTGAATTTGCCCATGATATCAATTCCCCACATCGCAAAGGGAATGGGATTTAGAATTGAAGTCATAGTTTCCGCCAGGCGCTTCAATACTGTAGCTTGAATTTGACAGTTACCACATCGATGAACGTATTCCATAGCAGCCTCTTGGACCTTAGGCCAATATAACCCAAGTCTCAGAATTTTGTGAGCCAGGGCTTGTCCACCCATGTGAGCTCCACAAATTCCTTCATGAACCTCAGCCAAAGCTGATTTTGCTCCTTCGGGGCCTATACATCTCATAAGGGGTCCAACATAAGATCTTTTGTATAGTCTCCCATTCTGAATGACAAATCTAGCTGATCGAATCTTGATCAACCTTGCCTCTATTGGATCCTCATGTAATTTGTCATCCCTTAGATACTCGATTATCGGATCCATCCAGCAACATTCTGCTTCAATATAAGAAATTTCTTTCTCATGATAACTTGGAAAAGTTATCTCTTCAATGTAGACCGAAGGGTCTAGATTCTTTTCTTTGGCATTGGCTAGTCGGGATAGCTCATCTGCCACTGAATTTTCATTCCTCGAAATCTGAGATATCTTCAAATTCCGAAATTGGTTTTGAAATGCCTGCACTATCTCTTGATATTTCTGCAAGCGTGGTTCTTTAATACCATACTCCCCCTGGACTTGGTTGACTATAAGTTGAGAGTCACTATAAATAGTAACATCTGCAATAGATAATGCTTTTGACAACCGAAGTCCTGCTATCAGAGCCTCATATTCTGCTTCGTTATTACTTGCTTCAAATGCAAATCTCAAAGCATATCGAATAATAAATCATGCTGGACTTTTTAATAGAATTCCAGCTCCTGCTCCATCTTTATTACTCGAACCATCGACATATACCAACCAAGTGGTTGGTATAATGGGATCCTCAATGGTGGGTTCCACCGGTGCAGTAGTTTCTACTACAAAGTCGGCTAATGCCTAAGCCTTGATTGCAGTTCTGAGCTTAAAGCTCACTTGGAACTCGCTGAGTTCAACCGACCAGGACACCATCCTTCCAGACAAATCAGGTTTGTTTAGAACTTTACTAAGAGGAAAAGTTGTAAATACCTCAATTGGATGAGCCTGAAAATATGGCCTTAGCTTCCTGGCGGCCATCATGAGAGCCAGAGCCTGCTTCTCAATCTGTGAATATCTTGTCTCCGCATCTAGCAACACGTGGCTTACATAGTAAATCAGCCACTGTTTTTTATCTCTTTCACGAACAAGTACTGCACTGACCGCTGAAAGGGACGTCACCAGATATAGCTGTAATATTTCCCCCTTCTCTGGTCTGGACAGGATCGGTGGTTGTCCAAGTGCTTCTTTTAATTCCTCGAAAGCTTTTTGGCACTCTTCAGTCCATTTCGCTTCCTTACTGCCCTTCAGGTCTTTAAGTGCCTTGAAGAAAGGCAAACATTTTTCTCCGCACTTGGAGATGAATCGATTTAAAGCAAAGAACTCTCCCCGTTAAACACCGCACATCCCGAACAGTTTTGGGAGCCTCCATATCAATCGAGCTTGTATTTTGGCAGGATTAGCCTCAATTACCCTCTGTGATACCATGAAGCCCAAAAATTTGCCCGAGGAGACTCCAAAGGCACACTTTTCTGGGTTTAGCTTCATTTGATATTTCCGCAGTACTGAGAATACCTCAATCAAATCTGTAATATGATTTGCTTTTGTAAAGCTTTTTACTAGCATGTCGTCAACATAAGCTTCAACATTCTTTCCTATCAGCTCTTTGAAAATCTTGTTGACGGCCCTCTGATATGTTGCTCCTGCATTCTTCAGGCCAAAAGGCATGACCTTGTAATAATAGCTTTCACGATCAGTTATGAAAGCCGTATACTTCTCATCCTCCTTATTCATAAGGATCTTATTATACCCTGAGTAGGCATCCATGAAACTTAAAGTTTCATATCCTGCAGTCGCATCTATCAAGAGGTCAATCCAAGGCAACGGGTAGCAATCTTTCGGGCAAGCTTTGTTAAAATCTGTGTAGTCTGTACACATCCTCCACTACCCATTCGCCTTTTTTACCATTACCACGTTGGCCAACCAAGTTGGGCACTCAATTGGTTCTATGAAACCAGAATTCTTAAGTTTTTCAACTTCGCTTTGAACGGCTTCATATTTTTCAATGGAGAAATTTCTTCTTTTCTGTATCACTGGTTTCGCCTTAGGATCTATCCAGAGTTTGTGCTCTGCAATGGCCCGATCGATTCCGGGCATGTCCTCAGCAGACCATGCAAATACATCTTTATTTTGTTGAAGAAATAACTTCAACTCATCTTTAAATTCTTCCAGCTGTTCAGACCCGATATAAGTAATCTTTTTCTCATCCTCGGTACACAGCTGGATTTGTTCCAGCTTCTCCACTGGTTCGGGTCTTTGCATCTCTGTCTCTTCCCGATCATCTCGAACTTCTATAGGCAGGGTAGTTACCTTCCTCGGGCCCTCCTTGTCTTTTAAATAGGCAACGTAACACTGCCGAGAGATCTTCTGGTCAGAGGAGACTTGACCAATTCCCATATCAGTCGGGAATTTTATCTTCAGGTGCTTTGTTGAAACAATAGCACCTATCTTGGATAAAGATGGTCGCCCGAGGATCATATTATAAGCTGGCAGTTCCCGAACCACCAAAAAATTGATTCGGACGATTGTTTCCTTAGGAAAACTTCCAATGGATAAATCCAACTGGACCGATCCTTCAGCCACTGCAGATGACCCTGCAAAACCATATAGATGTGTGGATGAAGGTTTCATCAAGTCATGATCCACCTTCAATTTTTTATACACTTCGTAAGAAATTAGGTCGATTCTGAGACCCGTATCAATCAAAACTCTATGCACTTCCCGTCGTGCAATCTCTACCTTGATGACTATAGCATCATCATGAGGTAAACAAACATCTCTTTCGTCCTCCTCGCTAAAGGTGATAGAATCTTCACCATTCAGCTTCTTTCGCTTCTGTGTCTCTCCGGTTCCAACAAATTTGGATTTTGTTTTCAGACTCCGGAGTGATTCGGGCTCTGGTCCCCCGAAGATGGTAAGGATTGGTGACCGAGTAGCTTCAATCACCTCCTTGCCCTTCTTAGACTTCGGGGCCTCCCTTGATCGTTCCGAACTAACCGAACGATCCCTTTTAGGAGCAGCCGCACGTGGCTCACGTGGCTCCTCCCTTCTTCTGCTAACGAAACTGGACAGATGTCCCTGAGATATTAATCTCTCAATATCTGCCTTCAAATGACGACAGTCATTAGTATAATGACCATAGTCCTTGTGGAATCGACAATACTTTTCTCGATCCTGCTGCTCTCCGGGTTTCAAAAGAATTTTAGGCGGCCACTTTAAAATATTTTTTCTTTTGAGGATATTTAAAATATCAGCCCGAGGAGCATTCAATGGAGTGTACTCACTTTTACTGGGGGACCTTTAGCGCCAAGCCTGAGATTTTCCAACCCGATCACGGACATTTTTCTTTGGCTTCCGCCCGCCAGGAGCCTTCCGTTCCTTATTGGAGACTTTATTATCTCCTTGGCGCGCATCTAGAATCTCCATGACTTCATCCTCGCTTCGGCATCTCTGTACCAACTCAAAGCATAAGTCGCAGGCATATCCTGTAGTAATAACTCCAGAAGTTTCCGATTAGTGAGTCCCGTGAATAGAGCAGTTTTGGCTACTTGTTCATCTAGATTTTCTATCTTCATCGTCACTTTGTTGAATCTTTTCAGAAACTCTCTGATTGATTCGTTCTTTCCTTGTTTGACAGTAAACAAGGTTTCTTCCGTTTTCTTGACCTCGTATTCCACTCGGAATCGCCCTATGAATTGGCGCGCCAATTCGTCAAAGTTTACGATCCTTCCAGAGGGGAGGTTCGAAAACCACTTTTGTGCTGCTCCAGTGAGAGATGAACCAAAAACCCTGCATAAAATTTCATCAGAATTACCTGAAACTGCCATGGTCTGTTGGTAATAGCCGATGTGAGCTGTTGGATCTCCGGAGCCATCGAATGTTGAAAAGGTAGGCAAACGGAAGTTACGGGGAAACTGATATCCCGCAATTGGCTCGGCAAAGGGAGTCTTCCGAATGACTGAGTAAATATCCTCAGTTATTCTTCCCTTAGCCAACTGCCCTAATTTCTTATTGATGTTGGCCAATTCCTGACCAATCTGGGTCGGGTGATCTTCAGCAATATGATCACGACCTCGACTAACACGATCATCCCGTGCTACTCGATCATCACGAACAGCCCGTCCTTCCGGAGAGTTCCGCTCATCGCGAACTGCTCGATCATCACGAACGGTTCTTCTGACAGTGGGTGAGTGAGTTCTTACCCCTGTATCCAACCTTGTATTTGAATCAGTTGTACTCTCTTACGGTCTGTCAAACCGATCGTCTCGCCTCGGTTGATCATCAATCCTCCTAAGTCCTCGGTCTCCTTCACGAAAATTCTGATCGATATTCCGGTCTTCAGCCAATCTCTGGTCACGTGGCAATGCACGTCTCCCTGAATCGCAGTGATCAGGTTATTGTGGTAAAACCACTCGTCTGGTGAGCATGCGGAGTGCTTGGCTCACCTCCAAGAGTTGAATCTTTACCTGATCCAATTGATCTTGGAGTGTATCAAGAGGAGGATTATGTCCTCCCTTGCCACCATCTACCTTGATAAGATTTTGGCTTTCCTGGGGAATATCTGGATTATTCACTCCAGGGATCTGAACACCGGAATTGCGTTGTGCAGCGGCTGCTGCGGCTGCTGATATAGTCACCATGGCTTTTCAAGTCAGATTCCCACAGATGGCGCCAATTGATGCGTCCAAAATCTGCTCAGCCCTTAAATATCCTCGTGATGACCTGCAAAACGAAAGCGTCAGATGTGGCCCGACCGCTGGGGTCGGGAGTCCACCTCCGAAGGCTAAGTCAGTTGATGAACTTAATCACAAACGGCTCTGCTAGAAGCACAGAGCTAAGGAATGAAGAACTGGGAAAGGTGATCTAGATAGCAGATCGCTGATAGTTTTTGTCTATCAATATGTGTTTGAACCTGAGTCTCCGATAGTATTCTTTTTCGATCCCCTCACCTTGTATGGTAGTGAGGTTTATATAGAGTGTACCTTCGAATCTCCTTCGTTGGATGCACTTGAGCCTTCTTCGGGTAGTCGTTGGATCTTAACTGTTAGATTCGTTGAGCAATAGACTTCTACTAGTTTGGACTAGTAGAGGACTCCTGAGATAACCTTTAGGTTATGTGATGGTTATCCCTTCGGTAATGATTATCCGCAGCCGTCAGATCGAGTCTGCCATCATTAAGGTAATTACCCTAATCCATAAGTAGGATTAGGGCACGCTTGCAGCCGAATAAGCTTTCTTCTTCAGCAAGCCATCTTCTAGATCCGGTTTGCTCAGGAGAGAGTCGGTTCTCTCCGTCTCGACCGGGGTCGAGGGTCGGACCAGGTATGAACCCAGTCTGATCATAATCTCTCCGTATCAAAGTGAAAACTAGAAAACTTGGAGTAGAAATTTGAACAAATGAAGTATAATATACAAAGTTTGAATAGTGCACAATAATTAAAGTTTATGACTTGTTGTCACGCCCTCCCAGCCGGTACCCTATCTGGCATACCCGAGAGTGTGATCCACAGCCCGAAGATCAGGTATCGAGTGATCAACCTCCCACATAAACAATAACATAATCATGAACAATCAAAACAAGAGTGCGGAAGATAAATCATAGATCCAATAAAGAAAGAATGAATCATAAATGAATCAGAATAATAGATATAATCAGAGTATCAAACAGATAAGTAAAGTGAGGCAAAAATTCCACTTTACATCCAGCGGAAAAGTAGCTCTAAAGAATAAACTAGACAAAATCTAATCCCAGTAGCAAGTACATTGGGTAACTAAATTGTTCTCCACTTTATAGACAACATCCTTGTAAGTGTAAATCTCATAAATGGCACAAGGACGCTTCCACTCAATGGTCGGACTAAGCATCGTACGGAGCATAACCACTTGTGGGATCTTCAGAGTAATTGTGGTAACCGCAATCACCTTCTTGGAGATATGCCTCTTCGCCTTGCGCTTCTTCATAGGGACCGTCATAGTACTCAAGTACTGCAGGATAGTCTAACAACATTGTACAATAAAGGAATGAGTTTCAAAGAAACTCGGTAAGGCGCTTAAAAATCCATAATAACATAAATGGCAGGATTCCGGAACAAACATAAATGCAATATGATATGAGACAAACAATGAATGAATGAATCTAACTCTATGTATGCTGGTCTCTATTGGCAGACATGCTTTAAGTCATAGCACCGTACTTCTTTAGGAAAGTCCACTCACATCCTCAACCATTTAAGATATCTTGGATTCTCTCACAGATCATTTCACCGGTCTTGAGCAGCCGATTGGTAATGGGTCCTTCATCCCTCGGGACAAACCTTGGCGGGGGTTAAGTCAACACACTCTCTCACAACCATTTGGTATAAGTACTTGGCGCATGTCGTGGTAAAACCTAGCCAAATGCAAGTCTTCTACTTAGTTACATCAAGTCAGATCCAGATACTTCCATTCCTCGTCCCTGACGATCCTTTCCGGTATCCTTCACACTAGAGTCAGCGTATCCTATGGCACCGACCAACTCGGACTACGGACTCATCAACCCTATTGGTTATCCACATATGGTAAACGGGAAGCTCTCACGTCCTCTCACGGGTTGGTTACCGGTCTTAAGCGCCCGTGAGCCCAAGTCTAACCATATGCAACCCTACCAACAAATGGCCCCCACAATGTGATTCCTGTCCTCTCACGGGTTGGTTACCGGTCTTGAGCGCCCATGAATCCCCATTGCTACCACGGGTCGTTCGGTCTCAATACCCCTCCGATTAGGGTCTGACATAACAGGACATCCTAGCCAAACACTACTAGACAATCCTATATATGTCATCCAACAGTTTAGGAAGGTGTCCAGAGGGCATCTCCGGAAATATCCCATAATATTCCCGTAGTAGTCCAAGGACAGAAGTGTCAAAAGGACACCTCTCCTTTCCAAACCATACTTAAGCATACACATGCATCAATACATATCATCACATATATGGTAACTCCATATATGGAAAGAAATCAATATTTCAATCACTTGTATAACATTGGTAAGTAAATCATACATGAATCATTTCAATATGAATAAGTAATGCTACTGTAATCAAAGTTATGCAACAGTAGTATATCATTGTAAAAATCTAATTTAGGAAACATATTAATGATATTCAAATATAGAAACTAGATTCATGCTATCTATGTAATTAAGGAAATAACCATCCTTACCTTTTATAACTCGCAAAGAATCCTAAGAAATCAAGTAAGATCTTGGCAAACTTGAGAAGAAGGTCCTAAACAAGTATATACAACATATTAGGAAAGATCCCTAGCAGAATATATATCAAAATATCCGAAACAGACCAATTCTGGAGTTGCTGTACTCATTGGTCGAGTGGATTGGTCGAGTGGTCCAGTCGACCAATCGATCGACCAATGCGACGATAGCTTATAAAATCAGAGTTTTGAGATATGAAATCCGAATTTGGTGGTTCAAAAGGGTACTAATCAAGGGGTAGACTACATCAGTAGTATTCTAACATAAAGGGGACCTCAAAACACTAATCAAATCAAGGTATCAAGATCCAAATTAGGAAACAAAAAGTTACCATAATTAACTCAAACATGGATCTTGATGAATTTTGAAATAGAAAACAAAGACAAGAACAATAGGAGGATGGATCATTGCTTTCGGTAATGAAAACATGAAAACATGCATAGGTCTTCATGGAATAAGGCTTAGAAGCATAAATCTAAATAAGGAAATAAAACCTACCATATATGTAACTATCATGCATCATGAAGAATACATAGTAAGGTAGAAGAGAACAACTAGAATTCTATGGATTATGGATCATAGAAAGAAAACACAACCATTAACCACTAACATGATCAATGAAAGAAGATCCAAAGAGATCAGAATTCAGATTAGGAAATTAACAGAGATTAAATCATGGTTTGATCATGATTCCTTCAAAAGCTTGCAATGATCATGGTTAAGATCATTGTTCTAGCCTCAAATCCTTAGGATGATCATGAGAACATGTTCAGAGATGTTTGCAACAGAGAATGCAGCATCTCTTCTACTGTCTCAACTCAAAAAGGAAAGAAAAACAAAGATGGAGGAGAAGAAGAGAGAGTAGACATACCTTTTGATGCAAAAAGAAGAGTTTCGACGAAGATCCGTCAAGAAAACACCAAGGATGCAAGAGAGATGACTTGCAGAGGTCTTTGGTTCGTTCCAGAGGGTTTGGAGGCAGCAAATACGAAGTGGACTGGAGATTGGACTTAAATAGAGCAAGAACCAACCTAATTGCCAAAGACAGCACCCATTGGTCGAGTGGATTGGTCGATCGGCCCAAGCCGACCAATCAGTCGACCAATGCTTGACAAAGAAGGCCAAAACAGGGAATTGAAGGCCCGGATCAAATCCAAACCTAAAGGGGTTTTGCACACAAGTCAAGTGACTTACCTAGTAGGTAGAAATGCCTTCAAACCAAGATAGAGAGCACTCCAAGTCCATCAACTAATTAGATCTTCATCAGGATTCTGTTTCCATAAATAGAACCTCATCATCAACCTTCATGGATTCAAAGCCGGACACCAAGTCCTCTACTTGGGATGGCCCAAAGCTGACTTCTTACTTTACTTCGGGTCATCGGACCTACAATAACAAGGTTTCCGGGTCAAGGTTAGGGCTGGGTTTCACATTCTCCCCCCTTAAAGAAATTTCGTCCCCGAAATTGAAAGCGTACTGTGCTTCCAAAGAGGTAAGGAAACTTCTCCTTCATGTCTTCTTCCTTCTCCCAAGAAGCTTCTTCAGGGGTATGGTTCTTCCACCGAATCTTCACCAAAGGAATGGCGCGATTCCGCAGCTGCTTGTCCTTCCTATCCAGGATTTCGGCCGGTTCTTCATCATAGGTCAAATCAGCACTAAGTCCTTCAGTGCTTGCTGCAAAATGTGTTCCGGATTCTCTATGTATTTTCGGAGCATCGAAATATGGAACACATTGTGCACACCAGCAAGAGACGGAGGTAATGCTAATCGATACGCAACAGGTCCAACCTTTTCCAAAATCTCGAAAGGTCCAATGTAACGAGGGCTAAGCTTTCCCTTAACATTGAATCTCATCACACCCTTCATTGGTGAGACCTTCAGAAAGACTTTCTCTCCAACTTGAAATTCCAAATCGGTCCTTCTCTTATCAAGCATAAGATTTCTGTCTCGATCGGGCGGACTTAATCCTTTCTCTTATCATATCTACCATAGCACTCGTAGCTTCAATCATCTCAGGACCTAAGACTTTTCTTTCACCTGTCTCCGTCCAGTACAAAGGTGTCCTACAAGTACTGCCATACAAAGCCTTGAATGGAGCCATGCCTATTGTTGCTTGATAACTGTTGTTATAGGCAAACTCAACCAAAGCTAGGTGTTCATCCCAATTGCCACCCATATCCACCACACAAGATCTGAGCATGTCTTCCAATGTCTGAATTGTCCGCTCGGATTGTCCATCGACCGTGGATGATGAGCTGTACTCAAGTTCAATTGGGTTCCCAAGGCCTTCGCAAACTATTCCAAAACCTTGAGGTGAACCTAGGATCACGATCTGAAACAATACTCAATGGCACACCATGCGACGCACCACATTATCCACATAAAGCCTTGCTAGCTTATCCAGTATGAGTGATCTTCATAGGAATGAAATGGGCTGATTTGGTCAACCTATCAACAATCACCCACACAGTGTCATTGCCTTTACTTGTCCGAGGCAAGCTAGTCACAAAGTCCATGGAGATATCCTCCCACTTCCAACTAGGAATAGGAAGAGGCTGAAGTAATCCAGATGGAGGTTGTCGAACGGCTTTCACACGTTGGCAAGTCTCACACTTGGCAACAAAATCATCAACATCCGCCTTTAGACCAATCCACCGAAAATGTTCCTTCAAGTCCTTGTACATCTTGGTGCTTCCCGGGTGTATAGTAAAGACTGTCTGGTGTGCTTCCTTCAATATTTCTTTCTTCACTTCTTCATTTGCAGGCACGCACAGTCTTCCTCTAAACAACAAAGCACCATCCATGGATATACCAAAGTCGGGGTCCGACTCAGGATTCGAAGAAATCTTCTCAACTTTGATCAAAAACTCTTGATCAGAACTCTGCAGAGCAACAATCTTATCTCTAAGACCAGATCTTGCCGTCATGGCGTAAAGAATAAAATCAGAATTCTCAGAACGATTTCCAAATCAAAACTCTCAATAGAAGACCACAATGGTAAACTCAAAGCATTCAAATCCAAAGTCTTCTTCTGGTTCTTCCTACTAAGAGCATCAGCAACAACATTTGCTTTCCCAGGATGATACTGAATATCACAATCATAATCGGAGACTAGTTCCAACCA
This sequence comes from Hakea prostrata, assembly GCF_041222555.1. Classification (NCBI taxonomy): domain Eukaryota; kingdom Viridiplantae; phylum Streptophyta; class Magnoliopsida; order Proteales; family Proteaceae; genus Hakea; species Hakea prostrata. Next base: position 54,428,803 of record NC_142600.1, on the reverse strand, counting down.
TCTCCTTTGTCTCATGTTCAACTCCTTTTGGGTAAAGAAGTATTTCAAACTCTTATGATCCGTGAAAATGGCAATCTTCTCACCGTAAAGATAATGTCGCCAAATCTTCAAAGCAAAGACAACGGCGGCAAGTTCTAGATCGTGAGTGGGGTAATTCCGCTCATAATCCTTCAATTGCCGAGAAGCATAGGCTACGACCTTGCCATGTTGCATCAGTACACAACCCAAACCAATCTTTGACGCATCGGTATAAACTGTCATACAACCGGAACTATCGGGTATAGTCAAAACCGGGGCACTTGTCAATCTATCTTTCAACTCTTGGAAATTCTTCTCACAGAGCGTCGACCAAACAAACTTCTCTTCTTTCCTGGTCAACTTAGTCATAGGAGCAGCCAACCGAGAAAAGTTCTCAATAAACCTTCGGTAGTAACCCGCCAATCCAAGAAAACTTCTTATTTCCGTTACTGACTTCGGTCTCTCCCAATCAGCCACAGCTTGGACTTTTTCAGGATCGACACGAATACCTTCGGCTGAAACTACATGACCAAGGAAAACCACTCTCTTAAGCCAGAAATCACACTTGCTAAACTTAGCGAACAACTTCTTTTCTCGCAACCTTTGCAAAGTGAAACTTAGATGACTCGCATGCTCTTCTTCGCTCTTCGAATAGATCAAGATGTCATCAATGAAAACAATCACAAACTTATCAAGCACATCATGAAATACTCGGTTCATGAGGTCCATGAACACCGCAGGAGCATTGGTCAATCCAAAGGGCATGACTCTAAACTCATAGTGACCATACCGCGTCCGGAAAGCTGTCTTGAAGATATCACTAGACTTCACTTTCAATTGGTGATATCCGGACCTTAAGTCAATCTTCGAGAACACAACTGCACCCTTCAACTGATCGAAGAGATCATCGATTCTGGGCAGCGGATATCTATTCTTGATAGTCAACTTATTCAACTCACGGTAGTCGATGCACAAGCGCATACTACCGTCTTTCTTCTTGACGAACAAGACCGGAGCTCCCCAAGGTGAAACTCCCTTCTCTTTTTTAACTTTTCCCACCTAGTGTGTCACCTTGGTTTCCAAATCATAAGCAAGATATCCAAGAACATCATCAACAACTTGCTTCCACTCCTTACTTAAAATCATCAAAAATCCACTTGACCAAATGATTGGAAATCTTAAATCATGCTTAAATATATCCATATAGTCATCAAACAATATTCCATAAGGCAAAAATCACATTTTCCAAAAAATTCAACAGCAAATGAGGTCACTATGACCATTGGTCGAGTGATTGGTCGAGTGACCCAGTCGACCAATGAGTCGACCAATGCAGACAGAATGCGAAAATTCGCATTATAAGCCTCATTTTCACATTCCAACCTTATTCTAACTTCTTCCAAAGGTGAGAGAGCTCTAGGGAAAATCTCCAAGAGTTCCCACAAGTGTTCTTGAGGTGATTTAGTGCTTCAACAACAACACCACAACACACCATCTTCACAAACAAGGTAAACCTCTTAATCTTCCTTCCATTTTCATCTTCTCATGCTTGCATTTCAATAAAACCATGCTTTACTTGTATCCAATGCTAGAAATCATGCTTAGGAATGCTTAGAAACATATTCCTTAGGTTTTAAACACAATGCCATGCATAGACAACAAGTTTTAACACATTGGTGCTCATCTCGCAAAGTTTTATACCGAAATCGATATCTTTAGAAAAATTTCGTTTTCTCTCAAACCGCTTGGAATTTTCACACGAGATTAAATGCTACATGCTCAAGATGACATTGTAGATAGGTCCATACAATTTGATTTAACCAATTTCAACTTTTCAAAAATCCAATTTTGACCTAAATTGCAAAATCCCAAATTTCCTTCTTGCTGAATTTTTCGCTTTAATCCAAGTTTTCGATCGATTTTCATCAAACAAACTTCATAGACATGAAATTCCAAGTATTGCGCACATGCTAGTATGTTCAAATCAAATTTCCCCCAAATTTGAAATTTTCCGAAAAATTACGAAAATACCCTTTTGGCTCAAATCTTAAAATAGCACTAATTGGAATTGTCTCTTGTCTCTTTCACAGATACACTATGCAAAGGGGAGGGCGAGGAGGAGGTAGAGGTCGTGGTCGCATCGTAGGTGCTCTTAGGGGCAGAGGTCAGGTTCCTTTCGAGCCCAGAGAGGAGGTTAGGAGACCGGACCTATTTGACACACCTCAGGCCGAGTTTCTGTACGAGGCCTACTTCAGCTATTGTAACATCGAGATGGGGCGTCTACTTCACTTACGCCAGCTCAGAGCCTTTAGGATCCGGCAGAGGTTCGACACTTTGCAGTGGACTCATCTCTTCACCGAGGATCTACCGGTATACCCGGAACTAGTGAGGTTGTTCTTCAGCAACCTAACTTACACAGAGGAGGCTCGAGGCCAAGGACATCCACTTAGACTTGTCCTCGGGAGCGGGGTCTTCCGGACTCAGATTCGCTTCTCTACCCGGACACCGGCTGAGATCTTGCAGTTCCCTTACTATCCACAAGCAGTGTGTGTGGATACCGCAGGAGCAGATCCGGACAGCCATCTGATGCCGTACGAGCTTCGCGAGATATGCTCTACGCTATGGGATAGCCGTCAATGCTTCACACCGTGGACTAGCGGACGGATGACGGGTTCTGTACGGATTATCGGTCGCATAGTCGGCCGAAACATCATGCCGAAAGCCGGACATCACCATCGGGTCACAGTGATGGAGGCCTTAGTCATCTACCGCATCTACATGGGCTTCGAGATCGATCTCTCCTACATCATTCAGCAGGTCATGCTGGACTTAGTTCTGCGGCCTAGCATGCGGAACCTTTGCTATGGGAGGCTACCGACTTTGATCTTCGGGCATTTCGGGGTGAGTTTCGAGGATACTTCGATGGACACTAGATCACGTGGATACCCCATTGGGACTCGGACCATTCGACGGATGAGACTACATCGGTTAGAGAGATCTCCCGGTCCAGGGGGTGAGGATGATGATGAATCGAGGATGAGGATGAGGGATCGAGAGGATGGAGGAGAGGATATCGGTCCTGATAGTGATGATCAGGCCGGAGATGATACAGATATGCGCGAGGCTGAGCCTGTGCATCATGAGTTTCCTTCATCACACTTCGAGGCAGGCGGCCCTTCACATGCGGTTCCGGAGACTTCAGATCTTGGTGCACAGATGAGATCGATGACTTCCATGCTAGAGAGGATGGAGGTCAGACAGGAGCAGATGTACGAGAGGATGGAGTCTCGACAGACAGGATAGAGCATCGGGTGACTCAGCTAGCAGAGGAGTTCGGAGCATACGAGAGATCGGAGTAGATCACCTAGATAGACTGTACTTTAGGATTTTCCATTTATGCATTTCAGATGTAATCATTGTAAAAACTTTTGAAATTAATGAAGTTCATTTTGTTTCTCTTTAATTATTGTATGTTATGCAACTTTCTTTTCCTTGCATTAGTGACATTTGTTCAAGTATAATTATGGTATGTTATTCGAAATGTTCTGTTATGCCTCAAAGGTCAAGTTTCTAATTCAGTGTTCTATTATTCACTTCTAAGAGTAGAAGAGTCATTTCAGATCAATGACTCAGGAATGTTCAGTTGTTGTCTTTTGTGGTTAGGATCTCCTCGAACCTTGGGCTCTGATACCAATCTGTCACGCCCTCCCAGCCGGTACCCTATCTGGCATACCCGAGAGTGTGATCCACAGCCCGAAGATCAGGTATCGAGTGATCAACCTCCCACATAAACAATAACATAATCATGAACAATCAAAACAAGAGTGCGGAAGATAAATCATAGATACAATAAAGAAAGAATGAATCATAAATGAATCAGAATAATAGATATAATCGTAGTATCAAACAGATAAGTAAAGTGAGGCAAAAATTCCACTTTACATCCAAATGAAAAGTAGCTCTAAAGAATAAACTAGACAAAATCTAATCCCAAAGAGCAAGTACATTGGGTAACTAAATTGTTCTCCACTTTATAGACAACATCCTTGTAAGTGTAAATCTCATAAATGGCACAAGGACGCTTCCACTCAATGGTCGGACTAAGCATCGTACGGAGCATAACCACTGTGGGATCTTCGGAGTAATTGTGGTAACCGCAATCACCTTCTTGGAGATATGCCTCTTCGCCTTGCGCTTCTTCATAGGGACCGTCATAGTACTCGAGATCTGCAGGATAGTCTAACAACATTGTACAATAAAGGAATGAGTTTCAAAGAAACTCAAGAAGGCGCTTAAAAATCCATAATAACATAAATGGCAGGATTCCGAACAAACATAAATGCAATATGATATGAGACAAACAATGAATGAATGAATCTAACTCTATGTATGCTGGTCTCTATTGGCAGACATGCTTTAAGTCATAGCACCGTACTTCTTTAGGAAAGTCCACTCACATCCTCAACCATTTAAGATATCTTGGATTCTCTCACGGATCATTTCACCGGTCTTGAGCAGCCGATTGGTAATGGGTCCTTCATCCCTCAGGACAAACCTTGGCAGGGGGTTAAGTCAACACACTCTCTCACAACCATTTGGTATAAGTACTGGCGCATGTCAGGGTAAAACCTAGCCAAATGCAAGTCTTCTACTTAGTTACATCAAGTCGATCCAGATACTTCCATTCCTCGTCCCCGACGATCCTTTCCGGTATCCTTCACACTAGAGTCGGCGTATCCTATGGCACCGACCAACTCGGACTACGGACTCATCAACCCTATTGGTTATCCACATATGGTAAACGGGAAGCTCTCACGTCCTCTCACGGGTTGGTTACCGGTCTTAAGCGCCCGTGAGCCCAAGTCTAACCATATGCAACCCTACCAACAAATGGCCCCCACAATGTGATTCCTGTCCTCTCACGGGTTGGTTACCGGTCTTGAGCGCCCATGAATCCCCATTGCTACCACGGGTCGTTCGGTCTCAATACCCCTCCGATTAGGGTCCGACATAACAGACATCCTAGCCAAACACTACTAGACAATCCTATATATGTCATCCAACAGTTTAGGAAGGTGTCCAGAGGGCATCTCCGGAAATATCCCATAATATTCCCGTAGTAGTCCAAGGACAGAAGTGTCAAAAGGACACCTCTCCTTTCCAAACCATACTTAAGCATACACATGCATCAATACATATCATCACATATATGGTAACTCCATATATGGAAAGAAATCAATATTTCAATCACTTGTATAACATTGGTAAGTAAATCATACATGAATCATTTCAATATGAATAAGTAATGCTACTGTAATCAAAGTTATGCAACAGTAGTATATCATTGTAAAAATCTAATTTAGGAAACATATTAATGATATTCAAATATAGAAACTAGATTCATGCTATCTATGTAATTAAGGAAATAACCATCCTTACCTTTTATAACTCGCAAAGAATCCTAAGAAATCAAGTAAGATCTTGGCAAACTTGAGAAGAAGGTCCTAAACAAGTATATACAACATATTAGGAAAGATCCCTAGCAGAATATATATCAAAATATCCGAAACAGACCAATTCTGGAGTTGCTGTACTCATTGGTCGAGTGGATTGGTCGAGTGGTCCAGTCGACCAATCAGTCGACCAATGCAGACAGTAGCTTATAAAATCAGAGTTTTGAGATATGAAATCCGAATTTGGTGGTTCAAAAGGGTACTAATCAAGGGGTAGACTACATCAGTAGTATTCTAACATAAAGGGGACCTCAAAACACTAATCAAATCAAGGTATCAAGATCCAAATTAGGAAACAAAAAGTTACCATAATTAACTCAAACATGGATCTTGATGAATTTTGAAATAGAAAACAAAGACAAGAACAATAGGAGGATGGATCATTGCTTTCGGTAATGAAAACATGAAAACATGCATAGGTCTTCATGGAATAAGGCTTAGAAGCATAAATCTAAATAAGGAAATAAAACCTACCATATATGTAACTATCATGCATCATGAAGAACACATAGTAAGGTAGAAGAGAACAACTAGAATTCTATGGATTATGGATCATAGAAAGAAAACACAACCATTAACCACTAACATGATCAATGAAAGAAGATCCAAAGAGATCAGAATTCAGATTAGGAAATTAACAGAGATTAAATCATGGTTTGATCATGATTCCTTCAAAAGCTTGCAATGATCATGGTTAAGATCATTGTTCTAGCCTCAAATCCTTAGGATGATCATGAGAACATGTTCAGAGATGTTTGCAACAGAGAATGCAGCATCTCTTCTACTGTCTCAACTCAAAAATGAAAGAAAAACAAAGATGGAGGAGAAGAAGAGAGAGTAGACATACCTTTTGATGCAAAAAGAAGAGTTTCGACGAAGATCCGTCAAGAAAACACCAAGGATGCAAGAGAGATGACTTGCAGAGGTCTTTGGTTCGTTCCAGAGGGTTTGGAGGCAGCAAATACGAAGTGGACTGGAGATTGGACTTAAATAGAGCAAGAACCAACCTAATTGCCAAAGACAGCACCCATTGGTCGAGTGGATTGGTCGATCGGCCCGGCCGACCAATCAATCGACCAATGCCGACAAAGAAGGCCAAAACAGGGAATTGAAGGCCCAGATCAAATCCAAACCTAAAGGGGTTTTGCACACAAGTCAAGTGACTTACCTAGTAGGTAGAAATGCCTTCAAACCAAGATAGAGAGCACTCCAAGTCCATCAACTAATTAGATCTTCATCAGGATTCTGTTTCCATAAATAGAACCTCATCATCAACCTTCATGGATTCAAAGCCAGACACCAAGTCCTCTACTGGGATGGCCCAAAGCTGACTTCTTACTTTACTTCGGGTCATCGGACCTACAATAACAAGGTTTCCGGGTCAAGGTTAGGGCTGGGTTTCACACTTGTACTTGGGTTGTAGTCATGGTTAGAGTTAACTAGTCGGTTTTAAGTGTTGTGTATGTGTGTTGAGTTTTCAGTTGAGTCTTGAGTTAATAGTTGTCGTCGTGAGTCGTCTTTGTGAGTGAGTCTTTGTTGTGAGGTGTTGAGAGTAAGTTGTCATGAGTCTTAGTTGTGTCATCGTCATATGTTGTTGTATGAGTCTAAGTCGGGAGTTGTCGTTGGGAGTAATGGTCGTGAGTGGTTGTCATGAGTTATAAGTTATAAGTAAACATTCACAATTACTAATAACAAAATAAAATGCATAATGTACATTAACATAAGTGAAACAAACTGAATTTCAATAATCACTTAGGTTTACAAGTCTGAAAGAAAATACATATGTGAAGCATAAAAGGAAACTCCTAGCACTATTTATCTAGGTGATCGACTCCGGTGATTTGTCAGGTCCCTCCTAGATCTGAACTCATTCTCCAGTCGTGCAAATCTCTCTCCCAAGGTATACACATAGGACTCTATCCTCTCTTGTCAAGCCTTTATCCGCTAAGTGTGGAAGAAATACGACTGATGAGAAGTCACTCCTGGAGCCTCAGAAGTCGTGTTGGACCTTCAATCTCACGGAAGCGTGGTGTAGGAAATCTCCTCGTGTCTCGGAATCTCATCCTGACCTCGATCCTCATTTTTATGATCCTCATCTCCTGATCATTGTCCTCATCCTCATCTCGAGCTGGAACCCCGTCATGATCATCATCATCACATTCTCTGTGCTCATCACCAACAGCATCACCATGATCATCCTCATCCTACTCATCACCATCATCCTCTGTCCCATCAGCCTTGGCAATATCATCCTCATCCTCTGACCTAGCTGCGTCGTGAAGCCCCTATGATATCCCTGGTAGTGAAGCTGATTGCTCTTCCTCCAACCGTAGACTTGATGACAATCCTAGTGCTATCTGTGTAGGAAATTGTTCCTAAGAATCGAACTGATCTCTCATAGCTCGAGATTTTCCTCTAGTCATGTCAATTGATCTTCTATAGAGTATTTGTGTGCCTGCATCCTTATAAGTTGTTGAGCTAGAGTAGTTCCCTCCTCGTCTAACTGATCCTCCTAATCCTCCTCCTCATCATCTTCATTCTAATCTTGAACCTCATCTGGAATTTGGATTGTTGCCTCCTTATCCTTTTATTACCTCCGCTTGTGGTGTAGGAATAGTACTCTGATCCTCATCTCTACCTCTCCCAACCCTTAAGTGTTTTCCTTTGTGGTGGTTTGATGTGAATTTGAAGAGACAAGCTGAGATTTGCATTGCATGAGTAAAGGAAGTTAAGTAATACAATATTTGGTGATGAAGGGCATTTTCGTAATTTTTGAAAAATTTTGATTTCGGAAAAATTGGGATACGAACATACTAGCATGTGCATAAGACTTGGATAAACATGTTGGGATGGTTTGTTTGAAGAAAAGGCATCAATTTTGCAGTATGGACTTGAAAATTCAGCAACTTGAGAAGAAGAAATCCTCTTTTGGGCTAAGTTTTGTGATTTTTGGAAAGTCTGATTTTGGCGGAACGAAGTGCGTGAGCATGTGAGATCCCACCTAACCCTAACCTTGCTGTTGTACCAAATGTATACATACCATATGCATTGTTCGATTTATTCTCTACTGTATGAATTGCCTAGTTTCGTTTGGTAGAAGTTTACCCCAAAGCTGATCTATTCTCTCCACGATTTCTTCTTGTGCCTTACATTCCCTTTGATAGGAGGATGATCTTAAATCATTCCCATGACTGATCCTTCTATCCCTACTATTCTAGAGTGGATCTTCATACACTCTATAACCTTGTGAATTCTCCACATGATGATTTTAAAGAGAAATCAAGTGTGATCTTCATGATTTGTTATTCCTTCTAATTGTTTCAAGACTTCAAGCTTTTCATCTCCTATTCTTCAATCAAAGATTAGTAATCTCTCTTGTGTTGTATTGATCTACTCTTGCCATGATTTATTCTTTGAGATTGAGATGATGAAGAAGATGTTGCATCCTTGCAACATATTGATCCTTGCAACCATCTCTTCTACAATCTCCTTTCATTCTTAAGGTTTTATGATCTTCATATTGATCTTCGCCATGATCCTTGTGAAATCTTCATCGTGCCATGATCATACTTTCAATTTGATTTCAAAGCATGTCAGATATATTCCTTGTTTCCTTACAAAAGACTTATTGTTAATTGTTTTCTGTGGACTTTGGGAAAAGGAAGCCAAGATAATAGGAAAGTACCCCTGCCTTTTTGAAACCAAGCACTCTCCCAATTTCGAGGACGAAATTATTTTAAGGGGGGGAGAATGTGAAATCCAGCCCAAACCTAGCCAGGACACCCTACATATTTTGGGTAAAGAAGGGTTAGTTTAAATGTTACACCTTAAAGTTGGACCTTGATTTCAGTGTTATTATCTTTGAAAGCCTTAGGAAGTCATGCCAGACCTTTCCCTTAGGGTAGATCTGTAATATCCGGCCTTATCCTAACCTTGACCCGGCCTGGAATATGTTATGTTTGTAGGTCCAAAGACCCGAAGTGGGGGAAAAAAGAGACTTGTAGACCCTTTTGGTTGATGATTTGGTGTCGAAGCCCAAGCCCATGGACATTGACGATGATGCCCCTCACTTGAGAGCATTGTCAGTGTTAGTTTTGAATCGGCGCACTAAAGAGGGGTGAATTAGTTGAAATACCTAATGAACTCCTATGCTCAATCCAAAGGTATTTCCCAAAAATAGACTTCTTGATGGACTTGTAGGAGAAAACCCCACTCAATTTGACCCCATATAACCCTCCAAATCCCTGTCTGGAGTTGCTGAACTATGTCTGGAAAATCCTGCTTGCGCATCGAAGAAGGTGAGCTTATTTGGTGGACCAAATGAACTCCCATGATTGATCTGAAGGTATTTCTGGAAACTAGACTTCTTTATTGATTTGTAGAAGAAAACCTCACTCAATTTGACCTTGTATAGCCCTCAGAATCCTTGTTTCAACGTTGTTGTTCTGCTTGGTCGACTGGACCACTCGACCAATGGATTGTTAAATCCGAGAAAAAATAATTTTTAGGGTTTTTCACTTATATTTAAACCCTACTTCGTGTTTCTTTGTTATGGCTGCCTCCTAAACACTTTTTGAACGTGAGATAACCTCTCCGAAACTCTCTCTGGTGATTTCGAAGACTCCTCTGCAGATCTGAAGCCTCTCATCTCTGATTTCACAATTCAAGGTTAGTATCTCTTCTGAATTTCTAATTATTCTTTCTTCGTTCTTGTTCTTGATTGAGATCAAGAAGATGATGCTGCAATCTTGCAACCATCTATTCCATGATCTCATTCCATCCTTTGAGATCTATGATCATTGTCATGATCTCAACCCTAGCCAAATAAGTTTCTTGAAACCCTAACCCTTGTATGATTTCTGGAAAACTTTGGTGACCTCCCATGCGAGGGAAAACCTTATGGGTAATGTTTCTATTAACCTAAACAAGATTTTCTATGATTTTCTTATTATGTTCTTGATTGCAACCATTCCCTTTCATCCTGTGATCATAACCTTTTCATGAGAGCCATAAAGGTTGAAACCCTAATTTCTTGGGTTAAATCAAGAACCCATCTTTTGACCATAACTTGATAATTTTATCTTCCCATATGATTCTAATACATCTTAGGAAGTTCCCCTTCTAATTTCGGATCAATCCAACTTCAAACGAAGAAGTTATGACCAAAACAGTTTTCACTTTTCCGTACTGACTCGATTGGTTGACTGCTTGGTCGACTGGGTCAGTAGACCAAGGCACTCGACCAATGAAGGCAGTAGCTTCAATTTTTGCTCAGTTTGATTCATTTTCTCTCTGATCTCTTAGGCATCTTTCCTAATGTTATATCTATGATTGTTAGGGATTTATTTGCTAAGTTTGGAGCCTCTCTCTTTGAACTTTGGATTATCTTCGGCGATAATCAAGGTAAGGACAGTTATTTCATAATAACATAGATCGCATACTCTCTGGTTTCTACTTTTTGAAACTATGAGTTTACTTACTGTTCTTGTACTTTATACTTCTGATGTACTATTGTAAGTACAGTAGCACTTGTTTATGTATTATTTTCATTATTCAATTATATGAGATGTTATTACTGCTTGATCGGATTATGCTTTTACATTCTCTTTTATATGATGAATTGTTGGTTGTGTATGTCATGACTGATCTGAGAATGTGTTTGATTAAGTTTGGTTTGGGATTGGGAAGTGTCCTTTTGACGTTTCTGTCCTTGGACATCAGAGGGAATAGTATGGGATGTTCTCCGAAGATGCCCATCGACGCTTTCCTGAATCATTGATTGTCATACCTAGGACTGTCTAGCAGTGTTTGGCTAGGATGTCCCCGTTATATCAGACCCCATTTGGAAGGGTATTGAGACTGAACGACTCGTGGCAGCAATGGGGATTCATAGGCGCTCAAGACCGGTAACCAACCCGTGAGAGGACGGGAATCATGTTGTGGGGGCCATTTATTGGAGGGTTGCATATGGCTAAACTTGGGCTCATGGGCGCTCAAGACTGGTGAAATGATCCGTGAGGGGACATGAGAGCTTCCCGTTTACCATATGTGGATAACCAATAGGGTTGATGAGTCCGTAGTCCTGGACTATTAGGACTCTAGTGGGAAGGATACCGGAAAGGATCGCCCGGGGCAAAGAATGGAGGTATCTGGATCTGAGTTGATGTAACTAAGTAGATAACTTGCATTGGGCTAGGCTTTACCTTGACATGCGCTGGTACTTATGCCAAATGGTTGTGAGAGAGTGTTGACTTAACCCCTTGCCATGGTTTGTCCTGAGGGATGTCGGACCCACTACCAACAGGAGCCATATGCGTGACCTACCCAAAGAAGTATTGTGCTATGACTTAAAGCATGTCTGCCAATAGAGACCAGCATACATAGAGTTTAGATGCACACATACATTATATGTTTCATATTGCATTGCATCTTGTTATGTTCTGCCACATGTTATTTATGTTGTTATGGATTAACTTGCCTTACTGAGTTTCTTTCGAAACTCATTCCTTTTTTGTACAATCTGTTGTTAGACTTCTCTACAGGTTCGGATTTCTTTGACGGTACTTATGAGGAAGCACAAGGTGAAGAAGATGAAGACTGAAGAGCAAGAAGAGCTGACTGAAGATGTGGATTAGATTTCTTTTGTTTCTTCTAGACTTATCTTTTACTTTACTTGTATTAGCTTAGAGCTTTACTTGGATTTCGATCTACCTTCCGCATGTGTTTGTAGGGTATATTTCCGCTATACTCTACAGTTGTCTTTTGATTTGGTATCTTGTTATTCCGCACTCTAATATTCTATAGTGATCCTTCTGAGATCCTTTCTTGACTTTTATTATAAATTACTTGAACATTATGATTTGTTCTTGCTTTTGATTATGTTATTGTGCGAAATGGATATTATCTTTCCTAAACTTGATCTTTTGGGCTGTGGATCACTCCCTCGGGTATGCCAGTTAGGGTACCGGCTGGGGGGATGTGACAGAGCATCTTCCTCATATTGAAACAGTCATGTAGGATTTGGTTTGGTGTCAAAATTCCTCTTAGTTTGAAGATGGGACAAGTGTTTGTAAAGTTGGAATTTTGGTAAAATGAATAGTGAAATTGGTGCAAAGTGTGGGAAATCTTTTGGTTGAAGCTTGGCGTTGTGTGGAAATTGGTTGGAGCATGTTTCTAAACACCCGTAAACATGTTTTTTTATCAAGAAAAATAAGCATTTCTCAGTTTTGAAGAAAACCAAGAAGTTGGTAAATGGCATTTGCAAGAAAAGAAGTAAGAATGAAGACTACCTTGTGTTTTTGATCAAAGAAGGTTGTAAGTTGTTGTTGAAGCCTCTTGAGAGTCTTGGAACCTTAGGAACCCTAGAGAACCTCTTCCCCTGAGCTAAACTCAAAGTTGGAAGTGTTTGAAGTGTGATTGAAGTAGAGAAAGTGGTCCCTTTAAGGCTGTTTTTCAAGCAGCGAAGACTTTCGTTGTTTTAGACATTTTTGAGAAAACTTGATTTTGATGCCTTGTTTGGATTTTAATGGCATGTGCAGTTGAGTTAAGTATGTTTGACATGTTGGAAGTGTGATTTTGAATTTGGACATTTTCTCGTAGATTTTTGGCTTTCGATTGGTTTGTCAGAATGACTGGAAGAAGGAACTATGGTGCTTCCTCAAGTCGGAATGGAAAGAGAGTTGTTCCTAAAGCTGGAATGTACTCGGGCGGTGTTGAAGCCCAGAACCCTTTGAAAGGTCAAGCAACCGGTAACCTATCCGGTGCTCCTCCAATGGTCAACTACCAAGAAATCATTAATCTTATGGGGGAAATGTTGCAACAGCAGAGTGCACAATTCAATCAGATGATGACTGGTTTTATGGCTATGCACAACAAGATCCGTGCTACTACCCAGGCGAACCCTAATCATGCTGCCATGCTAAATGTTGAAAGGTATGCGGGAACTCCTCATACTCGACTGATGGAAAGTTTTCTGAAATTGCAAGTCTCGAGTTTTACTAGAGTAACGGAAGATGTTCTGTTCCCTAATAAGTGTCTGAGGGAATTAGAGAAAACTTTTAGGAACTTGCAGTGCTCTGAAACGCACAAGATCCTGTTCGCCGAGCAGAAGCTTTAGCACGAAGTTGATGCATGGTGGAACTCGACCCGTCCTATCCTTGAAGCCTTGCATGCTGATGGTATCTCTTGGGAAATATTTAAGGAAGCATTTTGTATGAATTATTTCCCTAAGTCTACGAGGGATACAAAAGAGTCGGAGTTCATGGCTCTTACGCAAGGTCAACTTTCTATACTTGAGTATCAACAGAAATTTTAGGAACTGTTTTTCTTCGCTCCAGAATCCTTGAATGCAGATAGAGATAAAGCAAAGAAGTTCTTCAAAGGACTGAGACCCTCAATTAGAGCATATCTTACCATTTTACGATCGAGAGCTATGCTCAGATAGTGCAGAATTTGAAGAAGGTGGAAGAAACAGAAAGAGAGAAGTTTAGTTACCTGACATCCCTACCGAGTAGAAGTTCTGGCTATGTTGAAAGAACCGACAAGAAGTTCACTAGACCTGCACCATATCCCACCTCGACTTATCAGCCCCAGAATGTGGGACAAGGTGTTGGGAATGCAAACCTCAAACAAATTGTTGCATACCCAAGGCCAATGAATCAAAGATCTTTAGAGCCAGTGCGACCTGTAGGACAGAGAGAACTTGTTTGTTTTTATTGCCGTAAGAAAAGACATTCTGCCCATCTCTGACCTTGCAAACTAAGTCGTCGAGCTGCTTTAGTTGCGAAGCCAGTTCAAGCCCCTCCTGCCAATAAAGCGATTAACAATGTTGGAAGCGAGTTAGAATCAAATCGTAATGTCATAACCGGTACGTTATTCTTAGCCTTTAACTCCTACTATCGATCTATTCTTTAATTGTTCATTGCATATATACCATATGCATTGCTTTGATTTATTCTTTGATTGTTCATTGCATACATACCATATTCATTGCATATATACCATATGCATTTCGTTGATCTAGTTCTTGTTTGTGCATTGCATATAGGCCATATGCGTTGTTTTGATTTATTCCTTGTCGTATGAGTTGCCTAGTTTTGTTTGGTAGACGTTTACCTCGAAGTTGATATATTCTTTCTACAATTTCTTCTTGTGCCTTCCATTCCCTTTGGTCTTCTATCGCTCTTGTTCTAGAGTGGATCTCCATACACTTTATAACCTTGTGAATTCTCTACATGATGATTTCGAAGAGAAATCAAGTGTGATCTTCATGATTTGTTAACCTTTCGAATTGTTTCTGATTTCAAAGCATGTTAGATTTTCTCCTTTGTTTTCATCACAAAAGACTTATTGTTGTTTGTTTTCTGAAGATTTTGGGGGAAGAAAGTCAAGATAAAAGTGATGTATCTCTATCTCTTTGGAAGCCAAGTACTCTCCCAATTTCGAGGACGGAATTATTTTAAGGGGAGAGAATGTGAAATCCAGACCAAAACCTAAATTAGACACCCTATTTGTTTTGGATGAAGAAGAATTTGTTTGATGTTTGACCTTGAAGTTGGACCTTGAGTATAGTGTTGATATGTTTAGAAGATCCTAGAAAGTCAAGTCGGACCTCTTCCTTAGTGTAGATCTAAAGGCCCGAAGAGAAGTGAAAGTCAACTATGGGCCATAGTAGTAAAAGACATGGTGTTTGACTCCGAACCCATGGAGTTAGATGGTGATGCCCCATACTTGAAGACCTTGCTTGATTTAGAAAAGAGATTACGCCTTGATGAAGAGAAGATTGGGTGATGACCTTACAGCTTGGTTAGATATGATTCGAAGCCATTTTTCCATGCTAGGTAAGTTATAGTATATTTGTTTAAAGTTTCATTTGATTCTGAGTAGTGGAAGGCCCTCAAATCCCTGTTTCAGGCTAAGTTGACAGCCTGGGTCAACTGGGCCAGTCTACCTAGCCAATCAACCCAAAGATGCTGAACTCGAGCATAATCTGTTGTTTAGGTTATATTGTTATATATACCTCATAACTTCATGATTTTAGTATCCCTAGCCTCCAAAACACTTAGAGAATGAAGGGAACTCATCTCAATTCGATATTATGATTTAACTTGTATCATGATGATGTATCAAATGTATGAGATATGTGAAATCCAGCCCAAAACCTAAATTAGACACCCTATTTGTTTTGGATGAAGAAGAACTTGTTTGATGTTTGACCTTGAAGTTAGACCTTGAGTATAGTGTTGATATGTTTAGAAGATCCTAGAAAGTCAAGTCGGACCTTTCCCTTAGTGTAGATCTAAAGACCGGAAGAGAAGTGAAAGTCAACTATAGGCCATAGCAGTAGAAGACATGCTGTTCGACTCCGAACCCATGGAGTTAGACAGTGATGCCCCATACTTGAAGACCTTGGTTGATTTAGAAAAGAGATTACGCCTTGATGAAGAGAAGATTGGTTAATGATCTTAGAGCTTGGTTAGATATGATTCAAAGCCATTTTTCTATGCTAGGTAAGTTATTGTATATGTGTTTAAAGTTTTGTTTGATTCCGAGTAGTGGAAGGCCCTCAAATCCTTGTTTCTGGCTAAGTTGACAGCCTGCATCAACTGGGCCAGTCTACCTAGCCAATCAACCCAAAGATGCTGAACTCGAGCAGAATCTGTTGTTTAGGTTATATTGCTATATATACCTCATAACTTCGTGATTTTAGTATCCCTAGCCTCCAAAACACTTAGAGAACGAAGGGAACTCATCTCCAAGCCTCCATTGGTGTGCAAGAAGATCTACATTCAACACTCAAGCTTTCTCTCTCTTGTTCTTCAATCAAAGGTTAGTAATCTTACTTCTATGTTACTGATTCATTCTTTCCATTATCTTTCTCTTCTCTAATCTAAGATTATGAGGAAGATATTGCATCAATGCAATCATATCTTCTACAATCTCTGCAATCATATCTTCTACAATCTCTTCTCATTCTATATGCTATGATTTCATATTCATTCTCAACATGATTTTCATGATTTCTTCTTAAACTATGATCATGTTCTTATTTTGATTTCTTCTAGCATATTAGATGCATCTCTATGATCATTCTTACTCTTGATTTACTGTGTTCATGTATAGAATGAGATCTCATCATCTCTAGTTCATCTCTTTCATTCATAGCATGTTTTCAATGAAAACTATGATTTTAACCAAAATAGAAAGTATGATTTCAAATTAGTAAGTAATGGTTTTAATCATTGTTTGATGTCTAAAATATGTTTTTTAGTCTTAGACTACTGTGTTAGACATTCTCTCCAAGTTTCGTAGCATTCCGGATTGTATAGAATAGGGTTCGGATCAAAATACTATTTTTGGATTCAGATTACTCTTGGGCAGACTGCCTGGGTCGACTAAGTCAATCTACCCACCAATCAACCCGCAATGGACAGCAACTCTGTTTTTGATCCGTTTGGACTCCAATCTTTTGGAATTGCTTCTTATGACCTATACATGTTTTGTCAAGCTTGTTTAGGTGATTTTTGATCTGTTCTCTGATCTCTTATTTGAAGACTATAAGTTTTGATTACGAGGTCAGTATTCCAACTCACAATATGCCTATTTATATGTCTTTATGTATTATGACATGAATGCATGAATTTACTACTGTTGTTTGGTTTCCTTTACACCATGATACTTTTGCAACCACAGTAGCTTGTCCACATTGCTAATTTCATATTAGAATTGATTATTGATTTTGAGAATGTGATATGGACTATGATATGGATATGGATGTGAATATGACTTCTTTGGAATCATGATGTGATGTGGATGCTTAGGTCATAGTTGTGGAATGGGGAATGCCCTATTGGCGTTTCTGTCTTGGGACATCAGTGGAAGTGGTATGGGATGCTTTCCTATGGTGCCCCTTGACTCTTTCCTTAAGTACTGGTTAACATACCAAGGATTGGTCTAGCAGTGTTTGGCTAGGAATACCCCTATTATATCAGACCCGATTCGGAAGGGTATTGAGACCGAATGACCCATGGTAGCAATGGAGATTCATGGGCAGTCAAAACCGGTAACCAACCCGTGAGGGGACATGAATCACATTGTAGGGGCCATTTGTTGGTAGGGTTGCATATGGATAGACTTGGGCTCACGGGTGCTCAAGACCGGTAACCAACCCGTGAGAGGACGTGAGAGCTTCCCGTTTACTATATGTGGATGACCAATAGGGTTGATGAGTCCGTAGTCTGAGACTTTGTTGACTCTAGTGTGAAGGATACCGGAAAGGATCGCCAAGGGCGAGGAATGGACGTATCTGGATCTGAGTTGATATGACTAAGTAGAAGACTTGCATTGGGCTAGGCTTTACCCTAACATGCGCTAGTAGTTAGACCAAACGGTGATATGAGAGAGAGGTGACTTAAACCCCAGCCAAGGTTGTCCGTAAGGTGTACCAACCCATTGTTAACCGAGGATGAGTGAATTGAGACCTACCCAAAGAAGTATGGTGCTATGACTTAAAGCATGTCTGCCAATAGAGACCAACATACATATATAGAGTTAGAAGCATATTTGCATATATTGTTTCATATCATTTGCATAGATGTTTGCTTGTGAATACATGTGAAGATGCTTATTGTGTTTGGTTTACTTGCTAAGTTTTTTTGAGCTTACCCTTTGGGGGACTTGTTTTTATATGACATTGCAGGTACAAAAGAGAACCCGTGCCCCAGTACGGAGGACTTTTCCGTACATGGTACAGCTCCGGATGTCCTTGGACAAGGTAATGAACAACGAGGCAGCCAACACTCGGATTTGGGCTGCACTGATGACTCCTATTGATGGCAGCCTGCATCGTCTTATTCGTCGATGGGATCGTGTGCTAGATGCTGATGTGAAGCTTCAAGAACAGGACCCTAAAGCAAAGGAGATGAAGACTGAAGAAGAAGAAGAGCCGACTGGAGATGTAGATTAGATTCTCTTGTTTCTTCTAGACTTTTATTTTACTTGTATTAGCTTAGAGCTTGCTTTAGATTTCGATCTACCTTCCGCATATGTTGTGGGGTATATTTCCGCTATACTCTACAGTTGTCTTTTGATTTAGTATCTTGTTATTCCGCACTCTAATATTCTTTAGTGATCCTTCTGAGATCCTTTCTTTACTTTTATTCGTAAAATACTTGAATACAATGATTTGTTTTTGCTTTTCATTATTTTATTGTGCTAAATGGATATGATCGTTCCTAAACTTGATCTTCAAGGTTGTGGATCACTCCCCCGGGTAACACAGATAGGGTATAGGATGGGTGTATTTGGGCAGGATGTGACAAGATATGATGGACTTGAGTATGTGATTGCCTATGTATAACTTGGGATTAGGAAGTGTCCTATTGACGCTTCTGTCTTTGGGCATCGAAGGGAATAGTATGGGACGTTCTCTGAAGGCGCCTATCGACACTTTCCAGGGTTATTGGATGACATACATAGGATTTTCTAGTTCTGTGGCTAGGATTGTCCTTGTTGTGTCAGACCCGAATCGGAAGGGTATTGAGACCGAACGACCCGTGGTAGTGTATGGTTGATGGGCGCTCAAGACCGGTAACCAACCTAGGGGAGGACATAAACCATGCTACGGATATCTGAAAGGGGCCATTTATTGGTAGGGTTGCAAATAGCTAGACTTGGGCTCACGGGTGCTCAAGACCGGTAACCAACCTGTGAGAGGACGTGAGAGCTTCCCGTTTACTATTTGTGGATGACCAATAGGGTTTATGAGTCCGTAATCTGGGATTACGCTAACTCTAGTGTGAAGGATACCGGAAAGGATCGTCTGGGGCGAGGAATAGACGTATCTGGATCTGAGTTGATACGACTGAGTAGATGACTTGAATTGGGCTAGGCTTTACCATGACATGCTCCAATACTTATACCAAATGGTGATGTGAGAGAGTGGTGACCGAATCCCCTACCATGGTTTGAGAGGATTGTACCCAATTACCACGGTAGTTCCAAGATACGAAATTGGTTGAGGGAGAGTGACTGACGACCCAAAGAAGTATGGTGCTATGGCTTAAAGCATGTCTACCATAGAGACTAGCATTCATAGAGTTAGAATCATATTTGCATCATATGTCTCATATCATATGGCATTATGTTATGATTTATATTTGTATGATTTTAAATTATGGAATAACTGCCTTGCTGAGTTCTTTGAACTCATTCCTTTTGTGCAAATGTTGTTAGATTATCCTACAGGTATTGAAGACTCTGATGGCACACTCTACGAGACGGACTTTGATTCCTCATACTACCCTCCGGGTGGTAGCTAAGGTGAAGATCAGAGTTATCGTGCCGAAGAGGATTACTCTACGTACCAGGGTTAGCCCCACTACTGTGAGGGAGCGGCCGTGCTGGGCTTTCTTCGTCCACACCTATGAGGAGACGATCATTAGGATAGAAGAAACCGTTGTCTAGTGCCCCATTTCCCTAGATTATTGTTGAACACTTTGGATATGTAATTAACTTTCTTGGAGTTACTCTTTAAACATGGATTGTGACTTAACTTGATTTTACTACTTTTTTGCTGCTTTGAGAGAGAGACTTTTGCTCATTTTCTCATTCTCATGATTACACTTATACACCTGGTATTATTTATTTCCGCACTCTAATTAGTTGATCTTATCTTATTCATAATATCTATTGTTTATTGCTTTTACCTTGATTATTATAGTTCATGATTGTCTTATTGCGTATGTGGGAGGCATGGTCCCTCGATGCTTGATCCTTGGACTGTGGATCACATTCCTGGGTATGCCAGATAGGATACTGGCTGGGTGGATGTGACAATTGGTTCGAAGACCCGAAGTCAAGGAAGAAGTCAGCTGTGGACCCTCTTTGTTGAACCCATTGGCTCTAACCTAGAACCAATTGAGACTGATAGTGAAGATCCCTGTTGGAAAATGCCATGTCAGCATTTGCCACATCAGCCTCCATTGGTTTTGATGATAACAAACATGAATTACTAATGGCTATATTGAGTTGTGTTAGTCCAAGATGAGAAACAAGTTTACCAACTCCAAGTCAAAGCCATATGCTCAAGTCAAGCCAAAGCCAAGATCATGCCAAGATGGACATGAAGACCATGATGGAC
This sequence comes from Hakea prostrata, assembly GCF_041222555.1. Classification (NCBI taxonomy): domain Eukaryota; kingdom Viridiplantae; phylum Streptophyta; class Magnoliopsida; order Proteales; family Proteaceae; genus Hakea; species Hakea prostrata. The sequence continues at coordinate 54,408,133 of NC_142600.1, read as the reverse complement.
ATGAAGATAATCATGAAGAAGGGAATACAAAAAGACTCAAGAACTAAAGTCAAGATGAGTATTAAGACCGTTTAACAAGATCAAGTCGAAGATCAAGACTTAGGCTGAATTAGGGCTTAGGACACTCTCGCATACACATTTATGCAAATGCATTGATAATATGTAAATCATGCTAGTAGATTGACCGAGGACATGTTAGTGAGGTGTACAATGCTTAGGGTTGACCAAAAAAGTCCAAGAACCCAAGCCAAGTCCTAGCCCAAAGTTAATTCAGCAAAACTGCACCAGACGGTCGACTGTCTGTATGTAGTTCACTATGTTTTTGAACACAGTAGGCCAGACGGAATTTCCATCTGGTGTAAAAATAGCCTATAACAGCTATTTTAACGGCTCTTTTTTAGACGGTCGACCGTCTGAAAAATAGGACAAAAATTATGTTCGTTTTCTATTCGTTGGGGATTTGGTTTAGGCACTCAAAGGTGCTCTGTATAAACCCAATTCACCTCATTTGAGAGCGTTGAACCTTACACTTGATCAACTACTCCCCAAGTAATCTCAAGCTCTCAAAATACAAGAAAGCCATTGGGTTTTTCCTCTCACCTTCTATCCAACCTTGAAGAACATACCAAGGTGTTAAAGTAAGTTTGTGGAAGTCAAGCTTGAGGTGATTGAAGGCTTTGGTGGTGCATGCATTTCATATCTTGAGCATACAACTCTTATTGCATCACACACACACAAGAGGTAAAGTGTCACACCTCTTGTTAAGGTGACGTCCTTCTCTTGTAACTATTTTCAATTCTAGTCCAGGTATATTAGAATTGGTTTTGGGTACTCTTGCTTGTGAACAAAGATTGGTTGGGTACTCTTGCCCGTGAACAAAGATTGGTTGGGTGCTCTTGCCCATGAACAAAGATTGAAGAGGGTGCTCTTGCCCTAAGATAAACAAAGATTGAAGAGGGTGCTCTTGCCCTAAGATAAACAAAGATTGTAAAGGGTGCTCTTGCCCCGTAACAAAGATTGTAAAGGGTTTGATCTCTACCCATTGTATTGAAAGAGAATCACTAGTGGAATACTCTCTTGAGGCCAAGAGAGGAGTGGACGTAGACTTGCAAAGTCGAACCACTATAAAATACTCGTCTTGTGGTTGATTGTATTGTTTAATTTCATTTGAATTTTCAATTTACCTTGTATTTCCGCACAAACCGAAAAATTAGGACAATCCACTAGTTGCAACCTAATCACCCCCCCTCTAGGTTGCACCAACAATCCCTTTTATGGAAACCTTGTATGATTTTTAGAGGAGATGTAGCCTAAATGATGACGGACTTGGGAGGTGGACCTTGAGTACAATGTTGACACCTTCGAAAGGTCCTATGAAGTCAGGTAAGACCCTTTCTTAAGTTGGTTGAGCACCCAAGTGGGAACCAAATTCAGCAATTTTGACTTAAGGCCCTGCCTTGGTCGATCTCTTTGGTCGATCCAATTGACCAAGGCAATCGACCAAAGCATGGCTAGGGACAAAATTGCAATTTTGGGGAGTTTTAAGTTTTGAAGCCCTATACATATGTAACTACGGACCAAATCACACCACTTTGCCTCTTAGCCTCTAGAGAACTTGAGAAGAACTCTAGAGCTTCCTCCTCAAGCCCAAGGTTGATTCCAAGCATCCAAGAGAAGTTCCTCTATTGATCTTCTTCTATAAGGTTAGTATTCAATTCTATTCACTATTGATCTACTCGCTCTACTGTTTCTACTATTTGTTTGATTGTGAGGAAGGTCTTACGCTACTGCAATGGCCTAATCTCAAATCTTTATTTTCTTAGAGTGAATGGAATTCACTCTACTCTTTCCGTAGATAATACGGTGTGATTTCAATGTTTTGATTTAAACCAAAAAAAAACCTTCTCTACCTTTAATTATTTTTTTTTTATATATTTTATATCTACCCCATCCTTTTTTTTTTTTCACCCCCTCACCTTTTTTTTTTTTTTAATAAACCCCCCCCCCCCCTCCCCCCCCCCCTCCACCACCCCACCAAACCCCAATAATTTTTTTTTTTTTTCCCCCCCCCCCCCCCCCTTTTTTTTTTTTAAAAAAAAAAAAAAATTTTATATTTTTTTTTTTTAATTTTTTTTTTTTTTTTTTGGGGTTCCCTTAAAATCCAGCTTTTACCTAACCCTGACCCGACCCGGTCATTGTTATGTTTGTAGGTCCAAAGACCCGAAGTGGTGGTAGGAGGGACTTATGGGCCCTACTGGTTGATGACGTAATGTCGGGATTCCATTTTATGGACATTGATGATGCTGCTCCTTCCTTGAGCACATTACCAGTGTTAAGTTAGAATCTGCGCACTGATGAAGAGCGAGACAATTGAAATAGCAAACGGACTCCGGTGCATAATCCGAAGGTACTCCCTGAAACTAGACCTCTTGAGTGAACTGTAGGAGAAAACCCCATGCAATTTGATTTTGTATAGCCCTCCAAGTCCGCACCTAAAGTTGCTGTACTATTCTGTAAAATTCTGCAGAGTTTGTTTTGGTCGATACTATTGGTCGATACCATCGACCAAAGGTATCGACCAACAAGTCTCGCTGAGCCCAGATTTAAAGATTCTTAGAATATTCTTTTCTATTTATTTATTCCTCGAGACTGGAGCCCTATCCTCGTGTCTTTAACATCTGGGAACGTGAGAGAGCCTCCCAAGAACTCCTCCTTGGTAGTGGTGAAGCATCTTCTTCATCAATCATTGCCAACCACTTATTCCTACCTTCTTGTTCCACTTTAAAGGTATGACTCTCTCTCCTAATCACTTTCTTACTCATCTTTTCTCTATTTTACTGTTGGGACCATGGTCAAGGTGCTGCAACCTTGCATACACCTTGCCATGAACCTTCTAAACCCCACACAATGATGTTTTCACCGATGTGACTATGATTGATTCACCTCATGATCATTGACTACACATTTCCATGATTTATTGCTTACCAACTTGCTTTATTTACCAAAACTGAGATGAAGCTCGTGATTTACTTAATCTATACCTTGCATATGTGCTCCATGTTGCTTCTAAACGATTCCCTACCTAATCCCCCATGTTTTCCCCTAATTTGCATTGAGTTATAGCCAATGCTATGATCTACAACTCTTAACCTTAATATGTCAATTTGGGGATTTCCAAATGGACCATTGGATTATGAAAGTTTCTTGATAATTAGTGTCCCCATGTTGTGCCTAGACTATCCTCCAAGTTTCATGTCAATCCGAGACCAGGAAGACCAAATCTGGGCAAGAATCCGAAAAGCCAGCTTGCTGTCCTGAAATTGAATTGGTCGATACTATTGGTCGATACTATCGACCAAATGTATCGACCAATAGAGTTGCTGTCAGCAACTTTTGCCCAGTTCTGATTCGTTTGATCTCCGATTGTTCTGATTTCTTCTCTAACCTTTCATATATGCTTGTTTAGGACTTTAAGACTATTTGGGCCACTGCTTGTGATCTTGGACCATTCTCTTCTCCGATTCAAGGTAAGGATAGTTATCGATGTAATTACCTAGGATATGGAAATCTTGACTTGGTATTCCTATCCTAGTAAATATAGTTTCTAATTCATATCCTTATCATGTTAGACTTGCTACATATGTATTTTAACAGTAGCTTGGTGTTTACATTGTATTACTTCAATGTTGTATCATGTTTATCAATTCCAATATATGATGACTTATGTCATGAGTCGAATGTTTACTATGACGTTGTATCTTGTGAACTGATATGATGAACTTGGGCATGTGATTGCTTAAGTATAACTTGGGATTGAGGGGTACCCTATCCGGGTGCTTCTGTCCTTGGACATCGGAGGGAATAGTATGGGATGTTCTCCGAAGGTGTCCATTGACGCTTTCCCGGGTTATTGAATGACATGCATAGGATTTGTCTAGATGTATGGCTAGGATGTCCCTATCATATCAGACCCGATTCGGAAGGGCATTGAGACCGAACAACCCGTGGTAGTAGTGTGGATTTGTGGGCGCTCAAGACCGGTATCCACCCCGTGAGAGGACATAAATTGCATTACGGTTACCCGAAAGGGGCCATTTATTGGTAGGGTTACAAATGGCTAGACTTGGGCTCACGGGCACTCAAGACCGGTGAAATGATCCGTGAGAGGGACGTGAGAGCTTCCCGTTTACCATTTGTGGATGACCAATAGGGTTGATGAGTCCGGTGAGTAATATCCGTGACTCTAGTGTGAAGGATACCGGAAAGGATCCCTAGAGGGGAGGAATGGAAGTATCTCGGAACTGGCATGATATGATTAAGTAGATGACTTGCATTGGGCTAGGCTATACCCTGACATGCGCCAATACTTAGACCAAACGGTGATGTGAGAGAGCGGTGACCGACACCCCCAACCATGGATTTGTCCGAGAGGGATGCAGGACCCAAGTCACCCCGGTGATGAGTGACTGAGACTACCCAAAGAAGTATGGTGCTATGACTTAAAGCATGTCTACCATAGATGACCAGCATACTTAGAATAAAGTCATATTGCATTATATGCCTCATATCATCTCGCATCATTTTATGATTATCTTGTGGTTTATGTGTGGAAGGATAACTTCCTTGCTAAGTTCTTTTGAACTCATTCCTTTTCTGTTGCAATATTTTGTTAGGCTATTCTACAGGTGATTACTCTGATGGCACCCTCCCTGAGACGGACCCGGATACCTCATACTACTATCCGGAGGCTAGCTACATCGAAGACTTCGGTGACCATACCGAAGAAGATCACCCGGCGTACTGTGGTTAGCCCCCGGAGTTGTATGGGAGCAAATCATGTTGGATCTCCATGGTCCTCACTTTTGAGGAGGACATATCCATTGTGGAGGAGACTTATGAGTAGTTACTACTTCTTTTTGTGACAGTTAAACTTAGAAGAATTGTAATAACTTTAATTTATCTTCATAACTTAAGACTTGTACTTAACTAAATTTTGACCTCACTTCCGTTTGGTGAAGGAGTGGATTCCGCCCACTGCCTTCTTAAGTTACCTGATTTGATATTTATTTCCGCACTCGATTATGTCCGACACCTTATTTTTGAATTCCATGATCATTCATTGTCAGTTTATGATTATTATCTGTTCATGATTGTATTATCGTCGATGTGGATTATGTGGTCCCCGAACTATGGATCTGCATGGGGCTGTGGATCACATCCCGGTATGCCGATAGGGTACCGGCTGGGTGGATGTGACAGAGTGGTATCGAGCCCCAGTGTTCAGTAAGACCCTAGCCACGGAAGCGATGATGGAACATTCCGAGTTACCGATCAAAAAGGGTAACTCAACTATTCTTAGAGCTGAATAATAGATAACCGAGATTAGTAATCGAATAGATGAAACTTAACTGATTATGGAATAAGATACAATAATATAAGCAAAACAACTTGATTTCATTAATCACATAAGAAAATTTTTACAAGTCTGGAAGAAAGTACATCTGGGAAACATAAAAAGGAAAACCCCTAATGCTATCTATCTAGGTGATCTACTCCGACGATCTGTCTGATCCCTCCTCGATCTGAACTCATCCTCGAACCGTGTAAACCTCTCACCTAAAGCGTGCATGTATGTCTCCATCCTCATCTGTCGAGCCTCGATCCTCTCGAGTATGGAATAAATCGGAGACTGATGAGAAGTCACACCTGGAGCCTCAGAAGTCTGGTGAGATGGACCTCCATCCTTGGATAATCGTGGAGCGGGAATCTCCTGATGCCCCCGATCATCATCCCGAACCCGGAGCATCACCCTGATCATCATTGTCTCCATGTTCATCTACATCGTCACCCTCGGCGTCCCCATCGATGCCGACCTCATTGTCTGATCCAACCACGTTACCAAGCCCCATTTTCTTCACCGACCATGCACAGAGGTCCTCACCTATATCTATATCAGGAATCGTCAGTGTGTCCTCTAAATCCACCTGGAAGTACTGGAAAATGCGTGTCAAGACCCGGCCGAAAGCTAAGTTCCTGACCCCGGGAGACTCAACTCGGTCTATCATGATATGCTGCATGATGTGAGCCAAGTCTATCTGCACGCCAGTGTAAATGCAATAGATGACTAGTGCCTCCATAATCGTCACCCTACTGTGATGCCCTGCCTTCGGAATAATGTTTCGCCCGACAAAGCGAGCGATGACTCGGGCAGATGGTATCATAGAAGTGCCACTCCCGGGCATGAAGCGCTTCTCGTCGTCCCACAGTAGTCTTGCATATCTCGTGTGTCTCGTATGGAATGAGACCCTCCGGAATGTCGGTGCGAGGAGGAATCCACAAGCGAAAGTCCGGGTACAGACGGCACTCCCAAGATCCCAGCCAACTCGCTGGTAGTGAATGTGATCTCAACGCCTCTGACCACGGAGCAGATGACAATCCGAGGACCATCTAGCGGGTCATCCTCGAATCGGTAGGTCAGGTTACTATAAAAGTACCTGACAAGCTCTGGGTAGACTGAATATGGCGTGGTGTACAAAGATGACCATCCCATCGCCTCTAACCTCTCCCGTATGCGAAAGGTCTCTAGCTCATCTAAGACTACCAACCGCCCGTACTCGATCGGTATGTCATAGAAGTAGTGCTCGAACAGAACTCGCCCGAGGTGATATGAAGAGGTCCTCATCGGTCACCTCCCGCCATGGAGCATGTCCTATACCTCTCACAGCCCTCCGTCCTCCTCTCGGGCATGATGAACTCCGCGGAGACAAGAAACAAATTTCATTTTGATTAATTCCCTTGTTCATTTGTTGGATGAAGGGCATTTTTGTAAATTTTTTTCGAAAATTTGAAATTGTTGCGAAAATGCGATTCGAACGTACTAGCATATGTATAAGACTTGGATAAACGTGCTGGGATGTTTCGTTTGGTGAAAATCTAACATCTTGGCCGTGTAGAAGTGAAAATTCAGCAAGAAGGTAAAGGAAGAAATCCCTCTTTGGGCTATGTTTGAGATTTTTCAAAAGTTGAAATTTTGGCAAACCGAATGTGGGAACACCTTCCCCATGGTAATTTAGTCATGTGGGACTTGGTTTCATGTCAAAATTCATTTTGGTTTAAAAATGAGGCAAGTATTTGTAAAGTTGGAAACATTGAGATGAATAGTGATTTTTGAATCCTAAGATGTGAAATCTTGTGTTTCATGCTTAGTTTGGCTTGTAAAATGGTGGGAGCATGTTTCTAAACGTCCCTAGACATGATTCTAACCATTAGCATCAACCATTTTGCAGTTTTGAAGAAAAATCATATCTTGGTAAATGAAAACGCAAGAAGAGAGAAGAAGAGAATGAGACTTACTTGTGTTGTTGATCAATGCAAGCTTGCAAGAGTGTTGGAAGTCTCAAATCACCCCTAAAACCCTTAGAGACCTTAAGGAGAAGTTTTCCCCAGAGGCAAGTTTGAAATGGAAATGTTTTGGAAATGAAACGAGTGGGCCATTTATTCTGCTTTTTCGCGTGAATGCTTTTTGGTCGATACTATTGGTCGATGCCATCGACCAAATGTATCGACCAATAGGGAAAAATTTCTGCTTTTGGGCTTTTGTGGAAATCTGATTTGTGATTTGTTTCTTGTCAATGTTGGACTATAATCTTGCTATGTTGATGATTTTAAGCATGATTTGGGCATTCCTTTCTATTGATCAAGTGATTTTGACAAGTTGATTTTCGATGTTGTGGATTTCCGATGCTTGCAGAATGGTGCTTCCGAGGAATCGCTTGATTGGTTCCGATAATTCCGGAGTTGAAGATGTGCCTGCTGGGACCCCCGGACCAGCAAAGACAAGGAGAGCACCCCGCCCCTAATGGAGTTCCCGATGCTCCTGAAATCGGAAGCTTCAGAGACATTGCTAGCATTATGACCAACATGATGCAGCAACAAGCGGCGCAGTTCAATCAAATGATGACCGGATTTTTGGCTATGCGAGAAGAGAACCGAGCAAGTGGTTCAAGAAACCCTGGCCGTGCAGCTCCGTATGTGGAGAGGTCCACTGAGATCCCGCATACCAAGCTGATGGAAAGTTTTCTTAAACTCCAAGTGCCATCTTTTACCGGAATGACCAAGGACACCCTCTTTCCTAATAGATGGTTGAGAGAATTGGAAAAGGCATTTAGACACCCGCAGTGTTCGGATAATCGAAGGTGTTGTTTGCAGAACAGAAGCTCCAACATGAAGCTGATGCATGGTGGACCTCCACCAGGCCTATTCTCGAGAACCTTCATGCTGGTGTGGTTACTTGGGAGTTGTTCAAGGAAGCGTTTTGTAGGAACTATTTCCCTGAGTCGGTGAAGGATGCCAAAGAGGCAGAATTTATGGCATTGGTTCAAGGTACTCTTTCTGTGCTGGAATACCAGCAGAAGTTTGAAGAACTCTTTTTCTTCGCCCCTGATTCCTTGAGTTCCGATGTTGCCAAGGCGAAGAAATTTTTCAAAGGGCTGCGACCTTCGATCAAAGTCCACCTCACTGCCTTACCTCTTGGAGACTATGCTCAGGCCGTGGAGAATGCGAAGAAAATTGAGGAAACTGAGAAGGAGAATGTGCGAGCACAGAAACCTTGGCAATCCAGATCTTCTGGATTTGTTGATCGTACTGACCGTCGTTTTGTGAAGCTCGCACCGCACCCCCACTCCCACCTATCAGCCCCGGAGTGTTGGGCCGAGTCCCAATGCCGCTCATGTAGGCCAAGATGGCCGACTAGTGGGACCCGACCCTGCAGGAATTGTTCAGCCTTCTCTACCCGGAATGGTACACCCCAGTGCCCGCATTTCAGTAGACCTCCAAGTGGCAGCTACCTCTCGTTGGACCGAAGGATAATGTTTGCTTCTTTTGCAAACAGCCCGGCCATTTTGCCCGCCTCGCCCCAAGAAGTCCTGTTCAGCCCGGTGCTCCTGCTCGTAAGAGTGTCCCCGCCCCTCCCCCGCCGGCGAGTCTTCAAGATATCCGGCACCGACCAAGAAGCTTGTCATGATGTTGTTACAGGTACATTGTTAGTCGCTTCTTTACCAAGCATTTGTATTATTTGATACGGGTGCATCTCATTCATTCATTTCATCTACTTTTGTCAGTGAAGACTAACCTAACACCCAAATGTTTGTCTAGTTATTTATCAATTTGTACCCCCGTTGGGTCTCGCTGTTAAACTAGATAAAGTGTTAGAGGAATGTCCTGTTTGTGTTTGTGGTTTGAACTTGAAGGCAAGGTTAGTGTTGTTCGATATGAGAGATTTCGACGTGATCTTGGGAATTGATTGGTTGACATCCTACGACGCCGTGATCTTGTGCTCTTCAAAGAAGATCCAATTCCGATTGGAAGGGAATTCAGTTTTGGAGTTCCAAGGAAGGAAGGGAAGAGTGAGCAAGAAGACCTTGACCGCCTTAATGCAAGTCCACTCCCTAGTGGAGGATGTTTCATCCGGAAGCAAGGTTAAGGAAAAGAAGAGACCCGAAGATATCAGTGTAGTTTGTAACTTCGCGGATGTGTTTCCCGACGAATTATCGGACTGCCCCCGATAGAGAGGTTGAGTTTTCCATAGACTTAACTCCCGGAGCGTCTCCGGTGTCTAAAGCTCCTTACAAGATGGCGCCTACCGAGCTAGAGGAGTTGCAAGCTCGCTTGAATGAACTCCCGGATAGAGGTTTTGTGCAGCCAAGTGTGTCACCCCGGGGAGCTCCGGTCTTGTTCGTTAAAAAGAAAGATGGTAGTATGCGCCTATGCATTGACTACGAGAGAGTTGAACAAGTTAACGATCAAGAACAGATACCCGTTGCCTCGGATTGACGACTTGTTTGACCAGCTTGAAGGGTGCGTCTGTTTTCTCGAAGATTGACTTAAGATCGTGGTATCACCAGTTGAAAGTGAAGTCAAGTGATATCTTCAAGACGGCGTTCCGAACAAGGTATGGGCACTACGAATTCAAAGTTATGCCTTTTGGCTTAACAAATGCCCCCGCCGTGTTCATGGACCTCATGAACCGGGTATTTCAGGATGTGCTCGATAAGTTTGTGATCGTATTCATTGATGACATCTTGATTTACTCGAAGAATGAAGAAGAGCATGCGGAACATCCGAACTTCACTTTGCAAAGGTTGAGAGAAAAGAAACTTTATGCTAAGTTTAGCAAGTGTGACTTTTGGCTCTCAAGGGTAGTGTTTCTTGGCCATGTTGTTTCAGCCGAAGGTATTCGTGTCGACCCGGAATAAGTGCAAACCGTTACCGATTGGGAAAGACCGAAGACCGTGGATCGAGATAAGAAGTTTCCTTGGATTGGCAGGATACTATCGGAGATTTATCGAGAATTTTTCTAGGTTGGCTGCCCCTATGACTAAGCTAACTAGAAAGGAAGAGAAGTTCGTTTGGACCGAGTCTTGCGAGAGGAATTTTGAAGAGCTGAAGGTTAGATTGACAAGTGCCCCGGTTTTGACTATACCTGATAGTTCCGGTGGGTTGATAGCCTACACCGATGCTTCCATGATCGGATTGGGTTGTGTTGATGCAACACGGAAAAGTTGTGGCGTATGCTTCTCGGCAATTGAAAGACTATGAGCGGAATTATCCCACTCACGACTTAGAGCTTGCCGCCGTTGTTTTTGCTTTAAAGATTTGGAGACATTACCTATACGGTGAGAAAATCGCTATCTTCACAGATCATAAGAGTTTGAAATACTTCTTCACCCAGAAAGAGCTGAATATGAGACAAAGAAGATGGCTGGAGTTGGTTTCTGACTATGATTGTGACATCCAATATCACCCAGGTAAAGCAAATGTGGTTGCAGATGCTCTTAGTAGGAAGAGTCAGAAGAAGGATTTGAATTTGTGTGCTTTGAGTCGACCTTTATTGCTGTCAATGGAAAGGTTTGGCTTAGAAGTGGTGCCTGAGGGTTCGGATTGTATTCTTTTTGCCATGACGGCAAGATCCACCCTTAGGGACCGGATCGTCGCTTTGCAAAGTTCTGATCCTGAACTGAGAGAGAAGGTTGGGAAGGTTGCCACGAATTCAGAGATGGACCCTGCTTTTAGTACATCTTTAGATGGTGCCTTATTGTTTAGAGGTAGACTTTGTGTGCCTGCTGTTGATGAAATCAAGAAGGAAATATTGAAAGAAGCACACCAATCGATCTTTACAATACACTCGGGGGTACCAAAATGTATAAAGACTTAAGGGAACATTTTTGGTGGAATAGCTTGAAGGCGGATGTGGAAGACTTTGTTGCCAAGTGCGAGACTTGTCAGCGTGTTAAAGCCGTTCGCCAGCCTCCGTCCGGACTACTTCAGCCCCTTCCCGTTCCTAGTTGGAAGTGGGAAGATATATCCATGGACTTCGTGACTAGCTTGCCGCGGACAAGTAAAGGAAATGACACTGTATGGGTGGTTGTAGATAGGTTGACTAAATCAGCCCATTTCATACCTATGAAGATCACCTACACTTTGGACAAGCTAGCTAGACTCTATGTGGACAACGTGGTTCGTCTACACGGTGTGCCGATGAGTATTGTGTCTGACCGTGATCCTAGGTTCACCTCAAGGTTTTGGAATGGATTGCGTAAAGCCCCGGGAACCCAATTAAACCCGAGTACAGCTCATCATCCCCAGCCGATGGACAATCCGAGCGGACGATTCAAATTTTAGAAGATATGCTTAGATCTTGTGTGGTAGACATGGGTGGAAATTGGGATGATCACTTAGCTTTAGTGGAGTTTGCCTATAACAACAGCTTATCAATCAACAATAGGCATGGCTCCTTTTAAAGCTTTGTACGGTAACACTTGTAGAACGCCTCGTATTGGACCGAGACAGTGAAAGAAAAGTCTTAGGCCCGGAAATGATTGAAGCTACAAGTGCTATGGTCGACATGATTAGAGAGAGGATTAAGTCTGCTCACCAAGACAGAAAATCCTATGCCGACAAGAGAAGGACCGATCTGGAGTTTCCTATTGGAGAGAAAGTTTTCCTTAAGGTATCACCTATGAAAGGTGTGATGAGATTCAATGTGAGAGGGAAGCTTAGCCCCCGCTTCATCGGACCTTTTGAAATCTTGGAAAGGGTTGGACCTGTTGCTTATCGCTTGGCCTTGCCTCCATCTCTTGCTGGAGTTCACAATGTGTTCCATGTTTCGATGCTTCGGAAGTACATAGAGAACCCGGAACACATACTACAGCAAGCACCCGAAGGACTTAGTGCTGATCTTTCTTACGATGAAGGACCGGCTGAAATCCTAGATAAAAAGGACAAGCAACATGGAATCGCACCATTCCTTTGGTGAAGATTCGGTGGAAGAACCATACCCCGGAAGAGGCTTCATGGGAAAAGGAAGAAGAAATGAAGGAGAAATTTCCTCATCTTTTTGGTAGCACAGGTACGCTTTCAATTTCGAGGACGAAATTCTTTTAAGGGGGGAAGAATGTAAAATCCAGCTTTTACCTAACCCTGACCCGACCCGGTCATTGTTATGTTTGTAGGTCCAAAGACCCGAAGTGGTGGTAGGAGGGACTTATGGGCCCTACTGGTTGATGACGTAATGTCGGGATTCCATTTTATGGACATTGATGATGCTGCTCCTTCCTTGAGCACATTACCGTTGTTAAGTTAGAATCTGCGCACTGATGAAGAGCGAGACAGTTGAAATAGCAAACGGACTCCGGTGCATAATCCGAAGGTACTCCCTGAAACTAGACCTCTTGAGTGAACTGTAGGAGAAAACCCCATGCAATTTGACCTTGTATAGCCCTCCAAGTCCGCACCTAAAGTTGCTGTACTATTCTGTAAAATTCTGCAGAGTTTGTTTTGGTCGATACTATTGGTCGATACCATCGACCAAAGGTATCGACCAACAAGTCTCTGAGCCCGGATTTAAAGATTCTTAGAATATTCTTTTCTATTTATTTATTCCTCGAGACTGGAGCCCTATCCTCGTGTCTTTAACATCCGGGAACGTGAGAGAGCCTCCCAAGAACTCCTCCTTGGTAGTGGTGAAGCATCTTCTTCATCAATCATTGCCAACCACTTATTCCTACCTTCTTGTTCCACTTTAAAGGTATGACTCTCTCTCCTAATCACTTTCTTACTCATCTTTTCTCTATTTTACTGTTGGGACCATGGTCAAGGTGCTGCAACCTTGCATACACCTTGCCATGAACCTTCTAAACCCCACACAATGATGTTTTCACCGATGTGACTATGATTGATTCACCTCATGATCATTGACTACACATTTCCATGATTTATTGCTTACCAACTTGCTTTATTTACCAAAACTGAGATGAAGCTCGTGATTTACTTAATCTATACCTTGCATATGTGCTCCATGTTGCTTCTAAACGATTCCCTACCTAATCCCCCATGTTTTCCCCTAATTTGCATTGAGTTATAGCCAATGCTATGATCTACAACTCTTAACCTTAATATGTCAATTTGGGGATTTCCAAATGGACCATTGGATTATGAAAGTTTCTTGATAATTAGTGTCCCCATGTTGTGCCTAGACTATCCTCCAAGTTTCATGTCAATCCGAGACCAGGAAGACCAAATCCGGGCAAGAATCCGAAAAGCCAGCTTGTTGTCCTGAATTGAATTGGTCGATACTATTGGTCGATACTATCGACCAAATGTATCGACCAATAGAGTTGTCGTCAACAACTTTTGCCCGCTTCGATTCGTTTGATCTCCGATTGTTCCGATTTCTTCTCTAACCTTTCATATATGCTTGTTTAGGACTTTAAGACTATTTGGGCCACTGCTTGTGATCTTGGACCATTCTCTTCTCCGATTCAAGGTAAGGATAGTTATCGATGTAATTACCTAGGATATGGAAATCTTGACTTGGTATTCCTATCCTAGTAAATATAGTTTCTAATTCATATCCTTATCATGTTAGACTTGCTACATATGTATTTTAACAGTAGCTTGGTGTTTACATTGTATTACTTCAATGTTGTATCATGTTTATCAATTCCAATATATGATGACTTATGTCATGAATCGAATGTTTACGATGACATTGTATCTTGTGAACTGATATGATGAACTTGGGCATGTGATTGCTTAAGTATAACTTGGGATTGAGGGGTACCCTACTGGTGCTTCTGTCCTTGGACATCGGAGGGAATAGTATGGGATGTTCTCCGAAGGTGTCCATTGACGCTTTCCCGGGTTATTGAATGACATGCATAGGATTTGTCTAGATGTATGGCTAGGATGTCCCTATCATATCAGACCCGATTCGGAAGGGCATTGAGACCGAACAACCCGTGGTAGTAGTGTGGATTTGTGGGCGCTCAAGACCGGTATCCACCCCGTGAGAGGACATAAATTGCATTACGGTTACCCGAAAGGGGCCATTTATTGGTAGGGTTACAAATGGCTAGACTTGGGCTCACGGGCACTCAAGACCGGTGAAATGATCCGTGAGAGGGACGTGAGAGCTTCCCGTTTACCATTTGTGGATGACCAATAGGGTTGATGAGTCCGGTGAGTAATATCCGTGACTCTAGTGTGAAGGATACCGGAAAGGATCCCTAGAGGGGAGGAATGGAAGTATCTAGAACTGGCATGATATGATTAAGTAGATGACTTGCATTGGACTAGGCTATACCCTGACATGCGCCAATACTTAGACCAAACGGTGATGTGAGAGAGCGGTGACCGACACCCCCAACCATGGATTTGTCCGAGAGGGATGCAGGACCCAAGTCACCCCGTGATGAGTGACCGAGACTACCCAAAGAAGTATGGTGCTATGACTTAAAGCATGTCTACCATAGATGACCAGCATACTTAGAATAAAGTCATATTGCATTATATGCCTCATATCATCTGCATCATTTTATGATTATCTTGTGGTTTATGTGTGGAAGGATAACTTCCTTGCTAAGTTCTTTTGAACTCATTCCTTTTCTGTTGCAATATTTTGTTAGGCTATTCTACAGGTGATTACTCTGATGGCACCCTCCCTGAGACGGACCCGGATACCTCATACTACTATCCGGAGGCTAGCTACATCAAGACTTCGGTGACCATACCGAAGAAGATCACCCGGCGTACCAGGGTTAGCCCCGGAGTTGTATGGGAGCAAATCATGTTGGATCTCCATGGTCCTCACTTTTGAGGAGGACATATCCATTGTGGAGGAGACTTATGAGTAGTTACTACTTCTTTTTGTGACAGTTAAACTTAGAAGAATTGTAATAACTTTAATTTATCTTCATAACTTAAGACTTGTACTTAACTAAATTTTGACCTCACTTCCGTTTGGTGAAGGAGTGGATTCCGCCCAACGCCTTCTTAAGTTACCCGATTTGATATTTATTTCCGCACTCGATTATGTCCGACACCTTATTTTTGAATTCCATGATCATTCATTGTCAGTTTATGATTATTATCTGTTCATGATTGTATTATCGTCGATGTGGATTATGTGGTCCCCGAACTATGGATCTGCCCCCCCCCCCCCCCCACCGCCCCCCCCCCCCAGGGCGCCCCCCCCGCTCCCCCCCCCGTCCCCCCCCCCCCCACCAAGGTCCAACCCACCACACCACCCCCCTAACCCCCCCCCCCCCCACCCCACCCCACCCCACCCCCCCACCCCCCCCCCCCCACCCCCTCCCCCCCCACCCTTCCGTTTTTTTACCTCCCCCCCACCCCCCCCCCCCCCCCCCCCCCCCCCCCCCCTCCCCCCCCCCCCCCCCCCCCCCCCCCCCGGCAGAAGGGATAAACCCACCCTCCACATTGTTCATGATTCAGCAACCCCCCCCCCCCCCCCCACCCACACCCCCCTCCCCCCTACATTATCCGTGTTTGTGGAAAAACCCCCCCCCCGCGCAGAATATTTTTATAGTTGTTCCCCACCCCCCCCCCGCCAACCGCCCAAAACTAAACTTCTTGATTGAATTGTGGAAGAAAACCTCACTCAATTTGACCTTGTATAGCCTTTCAAATCCCTACTTGAAGTTGTTGTTCTAAACCTGAGTTTTCTGCTGAAAATATTTTGGTCGATCATTTTGGTCGATACCATCGACCAAGGACCATCGACCAAAATATTCCAGTCTGCCAAGTTAATGATTTCATGGAATATTCCTTTTCTATTTAATATGACCTCGAGCCTTAAGCCTTTTTCAATCATTTTTCTCACCTAGGAACGTGGGGAGAGCTTCCCAAAGCAGCTCCTTGGTTAGTGTGAAGGGTATCTCATCAAAGACACTTAGTTTATCATTGATTCTTGTCTTCATCTTCCACACTAAGGTATGACTCCTCCTTCCACTCTCTACCCTACCCTTTTCTACTATTTTCTATTGTCATCTTGCTGATGGGACATTTGGAATGGTGCTGCAACCTTGCAACCACCACTCCAAGTGCCTACTCATGCTCAATCCATGATTCCCTTAACCATTCATTGATGCTAATGCTTATATCTCATGCCTAGCATATGTATTCCATGATTTACCTATTAACATCATACCATTTGATATCAAACTGAGCTATAGAGTGTATTATGTTCCTGTTTAACATTGCCATATGATTCCAATCGAATTTCTATTAGTTCCTCTAGCTATTGCATGCTATTCCTCATCAATGCAATCAATTCCAACTCATGCCATGATGTTTATCACTTGAACTTGATAGCTCAAATTGGGGCTTTTTAATTAGACCATTGGATTGGGTTAATTCCTTGATTTATAGTGTCCTACTACTGTTGTTAAGTATGCCTCCAAGTTTCAGATTGATCCGAACACTAGAAGACTCATTTCGGACCAAAATCCCAAAAATCCACTATTCTGCCCCGAGGACAATTTTGGTCGATACCATCGACCAAGACCATCGACCAAAGTTGTTGCTGACAGCAACCTTGGTCAGTTTTGACCCAAATGACATCCGATCTTCCCGACTTCTTTTCTAACTTATTATTGATATTTGTTTAGGGCCTTAACAATTCTATTGGACTATTCTTGGTATTCTCAATTCATCATCAACTCATCCAAGGTAACGATGGTTATATCCATAAACATATAAGTCATCAAATATTGAACTGTGATTTATTTAAAGAATGAAATCCCTAAATATCCTTTCAATCATTATGAGACTATTACATATGTGTTAGAACAGTAGCATTGAAATCTTTATACTGTTGTTGTGTTACTTTATCATTTGATTTGCTTATGATTATAATGATTCGTTTCAATATCATGATTTGATTACTATTGTGAATATGCATTGGATGCATGAGAAATGATGAGATTTGATGTGTGAAAATGGGAGAGTGATTGACGACCCAGAGAAGTACGGTGCTATGACTTAAAGCATGTCTACCCTAGAGACCAGCATTCATAGAGTTAGGCTCATATCTGCATCATATGTTCCATATCACATTGCATTATTATATGTTCTGAATGTGTATGATTTTTAATTATGGAATAACTTCCTTGCTGAGTTCTTCGAACTCATTCCTTTTTATGCAAATGTTTTAGATTACATTCTAGGTACCGAAGATTACGATGGCACCTCCTTTGAGGCGGACTATGATTCCACATACTACCCTCCGGGTAGTGGTGTCGGTGAGGATCCGTATATTGGAGCCGAGGAGGGTTACTATCCACACCAGGGTTAGCCCCACAGTTGTGCGGGAGCGGCACCGCTGGGTTTACTTCATCCGTACTGTTGAGGAGACTACCATTAGTATAGAAGAAACCCTAGCATAGTGCCCGATTCCCCTGGTGTATTTGTGGAACCTTGGATATTGTAATTAACTTGTCTTTGAATTATTCCGGTGACACATGGATATGTAACTAACTTGATTTACTTCTTTTCCGCTGCTCTAAGAGGGTGGCTACCACACCTTCTCACCCTTTATGATTTTGATCACACTTTATTATTATCTATATTCCGCACTCTGATTTAGTTATCTTATATTATTCATGATACTTAGTATTAGCTGTTTTTTTTCCATTGATTATTACTGTTCATGATTGTGTTACCGTGTATGTGGGAGGCATGGACCTCAGGTCATTGATCCTTGGACTGTGGATCACATCCCGGGTATTCCAAATGGGGTACCGGCTGGGTGGATGTGACAGATTGGTATCAGAGCCCAAGATCAAGTGGAACCCCAACCACAGAAACGGTGACGGAACATTCCGAGTCACAGATCCGGAAGTGACTCAAGTGCTCCTAGAAGTGAATAATAGATAACCTGGACTAGAAACCAAAATATTGAAACATAATTTGACTCATGAATAGGACACAATAATATAGACAAAATAATTGAACTTCATTGATTTCATAGGGAAATTTTTACAAGTCTAAAAAGAGAAATACATCCATGATGACATAAAAGAAAATTCCTAGTGCTGTCTATGTAGGTGAACGACTCCTATGATCTGTCTGATCCCTCCTAGATCTGAACTCCTCCTCCAGTCATGCAAACCTCTCACTGAGGGTGCACATGTGTAACTCCATCCTCTCCTGCCGAGCCTCGATCCTCTCAAGAATAGAGTAAATCGACGACTGATGAGAAGCCACATCTGGAGCCTCAGAAGTCGTGCGTGATGGGGCTCCGACCTCAGTAAATCGTGGAGCGGGAACCTCCTCATGCCTCGGAGCCTCCTCATGACCCTGATCATCATCCTCACTATGCTCATCATCGTCACCACCATCATCATCATCAGTACTACCATCCTCTGAGTCGTCATCTCCTGATGCATCATCGATATCATCCTCATCCTCAGATCTGACTGCATCCTGGAGCCCCATCTTCCTAATCAACCATGTACAAATGGGCTCACCTAAATCTCGACCCTAAATCGTAGGTGTATGCTCCAAGTCCACACCAAAGTACTCAAAGATACGAGTCAAGAGTCGACCAAAAGCCAAGTTCCTATCCCCAGGAAACTCGATCCGATCAATCATGACATTTTGCATCATGTATGCTAAATCGATTTGTACTCCAGTATACATACTATAAATGACCAGTGCCTCCATCGCCGACAGTTTGCTATGATGCCCTGCCTTCGGAAGGATGTTTCGCCCGACGATGCGAGCGATAACTCTAGCTGAAGGATGCATTATAGTACCACACCGGGGCATATAACAGTCAATGTCATCCCATAGAGTCATGCACACCTCATATACCTCATAGGGAAGAAGTACCTCTGTGATATCTGTACCAGCGGGAATCCACCAACGGGAATCTCGTACGATCGGTACATCTAAGATGCGAGCCAGTGTCCTCGTAGTGAAACTGATCTCTCTACCTCCGACCATGGAATCCATGACAATCCTAGAACCATCCCTCGGATCATCCTCTATACGGTAAGTCAGATTACTATAGAAGTATCTGATAAGATCTGGGTAGGCTGGCTGTGCCGTAGTGTATAAGTGAAGCCAATCCATAGCCTCTAATCTCTCTCGGATGCGAAATACCTCTAAGTCATCCACATCCACCAATCGTCCATGCTCGATCGGTATATCATGGAAATAATGTTCGTATAGAAACTCCGCCATAGGAGTAGTGAAATGCTCCTCATCTATGACCTCAGCCCGGGGAACAAGTCCTCTACCCCTGTCCACTCGTCTCCCTCCTCTAGGCATGGTGTATCTGTTGAAACAAAGAAAGAAACTCATTTGGATTAGTCTCAATGTATGATTGTTAGATGAAGGGCATTTTCGTAAATATTCAGAAAATTCGATTTTTGGTGAAATTTTATTTGATCATTCTAACATATGCATAAGACCTATACAAGCATGCTAGAATACTTTATTTGGTGAAAATCCATCTTTTTGGCATATTCAAAGTGAAAATTCAGCAAGTACGAGAGAGAGAAATCCCTCTTTTGGCTTGCATTTGTGATTTTTGAAAAATTGGAATTTGACCGAATGGAGAGTGGGAACACTTTTCCCCTAGTAGATCAGTGTTGTAGAAATTTGTTTCATGTCAAAATTCCTTTTGGGTTGAAAATGAGACAAGTGCTTGTAAAGTTGAGTTTTTTTGAAATGAATAGTGTTTTGGTAACCAAAATAGATGCAATCTTGTGTTTAGAACTTAATCTTACTCGAAAAGTTATGAAAACATGTTTCTAATCATTTATATGTATGATTCTAACCATTAGCTACAAGTATTACTCAGTTTTATTGAAGAACACAACAATGGTGAATGAAGTTTACAAGAAAAGAGAAAAAGAAAGAGAACTTACTTGTGTAGATGATCAAGTGAGATTATCAAGAATGATTGAAGCTTTGAATCAAGTCCTAGCACTTTTGAAAACCCTAGAAAATCGCTTTCTCCAGAGCTAAACTCGAAACGGTTGAGTGAGAAATGAAAATGAAATGAGAAGTGGGCCCTTTAAATCTGATTTTCGCGCAAAATTTATTTTGGTCGATCATTTTGGTCGATACCTGTAATACCCCCGTATTTCTAACCCGAGATCCGTGTTCCAGGTCCGAGAACCCGAAGGTCTAGTCGGGTGAACTTGTGGAGTATCCGGATTGAAGCCCATGATCCATACCCAGGACCCATGGATCTGGATCCTATGTCTGAAAAGCCTGCCTTGGCTGGCGTGGGAAATTCTGGAAGTCAAGTGTCGTTCAGAGATGTCCGGAATGAAGGTAAGATCTCCCCCATCTCTTACTTAGGGCTAGGTTGACCTTGGGTATCAACCCCCTAGTAAAAGCACCCTTGTATGGCAAATTACATGGGGGCGGTTACTAGTGGCGGTCGCTTAACCTAAGCGACCGGCCCAAGCGACCGCCCGGTCTATTTTCGGGGATTTTGCCCTATTTTGCCCCCAGACTTCTATAAAAGGCAACCTCCGTCTCATTAACGATTACTTTATTCGTTATTTCTTATTTGGGAGTTAAGACGGCTGCGGGGAAGATCCGAAAGAGTCTCTGGAGTACTGACAGTGGTTTGGAAGATCAGTTCTCTTCTTCTCGGCTTTCCGGTGTGAGGTACTTGAACTAACCCTTCGTTCTCTACTCTCTTATCTCCGTTAGTTTGGTTTTACCCTTTTTCCTCGTCACTGTGATTACCCCTTGGTTATTCTTTACCCTTTTTTTTAATCTACGTGAGATGGAATAACCATAAACGGAACCCTGCTTCTGTGAGATGGTAAATCCAATCAAGGAGAGGGTTAGGGGTAATCCACTAATGATAGTGGATTGTTTTCTCTTACCCTTTTGTCTTAGGCAGTGTTTAATTCGAGACTTAGGATGAGATTACTCGAAAACCGGATTGAAATCGAGTAATCGAAGCTTCGAGTTTCGGATTGAAACTCATCATTTTTGGGGCGGTCACTAGTGGCGGTCGCTTAACCTAAGCGACCGGCACAAGCGACCGGCTGGTAAACAGTGACCAAATAGATTTTGGTTTTGATTCAATTTGGTTTATGTGACTTATATATTCTAATAACCCTGTGTTTAGGTGATTACTGTTTAAAAGAAAAGTCTACTAATAATTACTGGATTCCATTTTACGGACGTTTCAGTATATGCAAGTAAGGACAGTCTATCTTATCTATTTATGTATACTTCAGCATGTTGATTTAGTAATTGTTATTCTTAATCTGTACCAATATAAACTGTTGTAGTTTCATATATAATGCTGTTATACTACTGCTGTTTACTTTGATTTCATATTTACTTTATGGTTTGTGATTGTTATGAGATGGTGGTAGTTGGTATATTATTATGATAGTTGGGGTATTCCTTTTGGGATATCTTGGCTGATGTTATCAGGAGGCTGTGGAATGGGACACATGCCTGCTGATGCCTTCAGCACTATCATGATTAATTGATGACATTGTTAGGATGAGTCTAGATTGCATGGCTAGCTACCCCACATGCTACTACCCTTTCGGTAGGGGAACTGAAACCGAGTGACCCGTGATGACAGTGATGTGACTTGGTCGTCCACTATTGGTCATGAAATGGTAGGGTTGCATATGTTATGGTTGGGCTCATGGATGTCCAAGGACCGGACCGGGTGTCGGGAGGAATCATGAGAGCATCCGCCCCAATGATATGTGGATGACCATAGGGTTATGGAGTAGAGTCCAACAGAGGTAGCCAGTCCGTGAGGATTCTTACTCCTAGGTTGCGAAGGATACTGAACCGAGTTGGTCGGTGCCATAGGGGATGTATCTGGACTTCATGTAGACATGTAACCATTATGACCTTGCATTGGATTAGAAACCCGGACATGCGCCAAGACTCATTACCAATGGTCGTGGTGAGAGAGTGTGGACTTAACCCCTAACCATGGTTTGTGAGCCAGGTGTGGACTTTCCCTTTTTCCCTGGATCCCTACAGAGGTAACCAGTCCTTGCCGGATCAGAGTGATGAGACTTACCCAGAGGAGGGCTGGTGCTTATCTTAAAGCATATCAGCTATTAGAGACTTGCATAGTTAGAAATCATAGCATCATTCATGTTTTGCATTCATTCATAGTTGTATCATGGCATTTTTGGATGATGGACGAGATATATGATTGTTTCTTACTGAGTTCTTTAGAACTCATTCCTTTATTCTTTGTATGTTTTTAGCCTATACGGAAGAAGGATTTGTATCTCGAAGATGGGCTGGTTCCCTATGAAGGAACCATCCCGTTTGAAGAAGATGTGGCACCGCCAAATGGGAGATGGAAATAGCATGTGCGGGAGTTCTGCGGGTGCATGGAGTGCGCTTATCGCACCGGTTGATGGTCAGAGGCGAAAGGTGGTCAGGCAGTTCGCACTGAGACTAGAGAAGAATTGGAGAACCCCTCACCTCATTAAACTGGAATCTAAGTTCATTGACTTAGAGAAACAAACTGGAAAGAAACTGATTTAAACACTTTTATTCCGCTGCCCTCATTTTTGACTTATTCATTATTCTTTATTTTCTTTCCTTTGTTATTGGAGCATTTTGGGCTTCTGTAATTCATTTAATTTAGTTATTGAATATTCTTGCTCATGATTATCTGTATTTGTCTTAAATATTGTTGATAGACTAAAACCTTGGATCTTGTGACGGATCGCACCCACGGGTATTCGGGCGGGTAACCGAGACCGACGGGTGGGGTGTGACAGAGTGGTATCAGAGCCATGGTTTTACGAAGTCAATAATAATTAATACAAGTATTAGACGAGCAATCTGAGTCATAGATCCAGAAGTGACTCAAAAGAATTAGAGTGAGTAATAGAACATCTTTTGTTAGAAACAAACTGATAAAGTAAGTGGATCCTATTTTGAATAACTTACAATAAGTCAAGTGAAATATATTCTCACACAGTAATTATCAAGAAAATGCATAAGAGACAATAATACAAGTGCAATAAACATAATTGTGTTTCATTAATAAGATAAAGCCTTACATAACTTGGAGCATACTCTACGCTTTACAAAATGTTAGGGAATGAACATGTGCTGAATAAAAACTACAATAAACATATCTATACCCTAAGGTCAGTACTGAATCATAGTGAATCAAAACCTAGACCTATCTACTGCTGTGGTGGTGGTGGTGGAGCTAGTCTCATCTAGCGGAGTATGTCAAGGCACTCTGCTATCTGGCCCCTCATCTCTACCTGCCCCTGCTCGAATTGGTCCATCCGAGTGAACAGACCCCTAGCCCAAGGTGGTGCGACCTCCGAAGTATCCTGAGTCCCGGATGTGCCTCCCCGTCTCGAACCGGGAAGGTGGTGGCGAGTCCGCATGATCCTCATCATCAGTCTCTACATCCATGTCCTCCTGCTCGGCTGGCATCTCTGGTGAGTTTGGTCCGCCTGTTAAGTGCATCTGAGCGACCAATCTGTATCCTATGGTACTGCTATGCCCAACTGGGATAGTCTCCTCTCCCTCGAAGTCAACCCCGAAGTGCTCAAAGATCCGTGTCAGAAGCCGCCCGTATCCAAGGTTTGCTCCCCTCGGATGTGTCACTCGGTAGATCATGGCATTTTGGATTATGTAAGCCAAGTCTACCTGGTAGCGAGTGTACACTGAAAAGGTCATCATTGTCACATCCCGCCCTAAATCCACCCAGGGGGTACCCTATCTGGGTTACTCGGGAGTGATCCACAGCCCAACAGATCCAGTTTAGGAACGATCATATCCACTTATCACAATAATATAATCAAAAGCAAGAACAATTTATAGTATTCAAGTAATCTAATAATAAAAGTTAAGAAATGATCACAGAAGGATCACAACGAACATCAGAGTGCGGAATAACAAGTACCAAATCAAAAGACAACTGTGCGGAAGGTAGATCGAAATAAGGTTAAGGTTACAACCAAATCTCCAAAGAAGGAAAATAAAAAGGTAAACAACTAAGTTACAGTTTCTTCTAACTTATACAATGTCTCCTCAATAACATAATCATAAGAAACTAAGCCAGGCCGGATCTACTCCTGACAAATATGAGTCTTGAACTGATAGCCTTCACCGATGTAGTCACCGTAGCCAAAGTGGTATGAGTCACCAACTTAGTCCTCAAAGTGTTGACCGTCACGATCCAACAGTAGGAGTACCCCACAGAAAAGTCTAACAAAATATGTTGCAAAAAGGAGTGAGTTCAAAAGAACTCAGCAAGGAAAGTTATTCCATAATACATAAGCCATATGATATCAACAATGAACTGATGCAGATGATATGAGACATAAGATGCAAATATGATTCTAACTCTAAGTATGCTGGTCTCTATAGTAGACATGCTTTAAGTCATAGCACCATACTTCTTTAGGTAGTCTCAGTCACTCATCACCGGGGGGAAGTTGGGTCCTGCATCCCTCTCGGACAAATCCATGGTTGGGGGTTTCGGTCACCACTCTCTCACATCACCATTTGGTCTAAGTATTGGCGCATGTCTAGGTAAAGCCTAGCCCAATGCAAGTAATCTACTTAGTCATATCATGTCAGTTCCAGATACGTCCATTCCTCCCCTCTCGGGATCCTTTCCGGTATCCTTCACACTAGAGTCACGGATATTACTCACCGGACTCATCAACCCTATTGGTCATCCACAAATAGTAGACGGGAAGCTCTCACGTCCCCTCACGGATCATTTCACCGGTCTTGAGCGCCCGTGAGCCCAAGTCTAGCCATTTGCAACCCTACCAATAAATGGCCCCTTTTGGGTAACCGCAATGCAATTCATGTCCTCTCACGGAGTGGTTACCGGTCTTGAGCGCCCACAAATCCACACTACTACCACGGGTCGTTCGGTCTCAATGCCCTTCCGATTCGGGTCCGATATGACAGGGGGCATCCTAGCCATACATCTAGACAAGTCCTATGTATGTCATCCAATGATCCAGGAAAGCGTCGATGGGCATCTTCGGAGAACATCCCATACTATTCCCTCCGATGTCCAAGGACAAGTACCAGTAGGGCACTCCCCAATCCCAAATCATACCTAAGCAATCACATGCTTATTTCCATCCATTACATATCAACAATACATTATCATATTGAAAACATGTCATAACATCTCATAATACAATATATAAATAAATGACAAGAATAAGTAAACATGATAAATCAAGTAATTAAGCATGGTGTTACTATCATAAGGTAACTACAGTAGTCATATGATGTCTAAAATCAATTAATAAGTTAAGTCTACTAAGTTACCAACAGCAGTGTAAAAGTCATACAGTCTATGTTATATGGCAATAACCATCCTTACCTCAAATTGTGAAGAAGATGATCCGAAGTCACAAGAGAATGGTCCAATTATAGTCTTAAAACCCTAAACAAACATAAATGAAGGATTAGAGAAGAAATCAAAACAATCGGAGATCGAACGGATCAAAATCTGGGCAAAAGTTTCTGACAAGAACCTTGTTGGTTGATACATTGGGTTGATGGTATCGACCAATAGTATCGACCAACGAGTCTTGGACAAAGAAAATGGGATTTTTGGGTTTTGGCTCAAAATGGGTCTTCCGGGTCTCGGATCGATATGAAACTTGGAGGGATGCTTAAGAACAGTAGCAGGAGACTACGTAGAAAGAATTAACATGATCCAATGGTCGGATTGAAAACCCCCAATTTGAGGTCCTAGGTTCAAACTTGCAAGACCCATGTTCTTCAATGAAAACCATTACAATTGCAAGAGAACTTAGGAATTTAATCAATAGAATGATGAGCAGCAAAATATAGACAATTACTAACATATAATCAGTCCTAATTGAAAGAGAAAATCAGATTAAGAGATGAATTCATGTTGTAAAGAAGAGGAAAATCAAAATAAGAAAGCAAGAACATCATGTATGAGAATCATAGCATGGAAAGAATGAAGAGAGGTTTAATCAACCCAAGAGAGCTTGTAGAAGAGGTGGTTGCAAGGTTGCAGCACCTTCTCCACGAACTCAGTAGCAAGAACAAGATGAGGTAGAAGTAGATTAGAGAGAGAGTGAGAGATTACATACCTTGGAGAAGAGATTAGAGAAGAGAAACAATGATTCTTGTAGAAGATCATCACCCAAGCCAAGGAGGAGGCTTAGAGGAGCTTTCCCACGTTCTCAGATGTTGAAATGAGTGAAATAATGATTTAGGTTCGAGGTTTCACTTAAAAGGACAAAGGAATATTCAAACAGCATCTTTTTCACGATTCTGGGCTTGTTTTGGTCGATACCTTTGGTTGATAGTATCGACCAATAGTATCGACCAACAGCAGTTTCAACAGAATTCTCAGGAATAGTTCAGAAACTTCGAACAGGGATTCGGAAGGCTATACAAGGTCAAATTGAGTGAGGTTTTCTCCTACAAGTCAATAAAGAAGTCTAGTTTCCAGAAATACCTTTGGATCAAGCATGGGAGTTCATTAGGTCTACCAACTAAGCTCACCTTCTTCGATGCGCAAGCAGGATTTGCCAGACATAGTTCAGCAACTTCGGACAGGGATTTTGAGGGCTATATGGGGTCAAATTGGGTGGGGTTTTCTCCTACAAGTCCATCAAGAAGTCTAGTTTCAGGAAATACTTTTGGATTGTACACAGGTGTTCATTAGGTCTACCAACTAATTCACCCCTCTTCGGTGCGCAGATTCAAAACTAACACTGACAACGCTCTCAAGTGAGGGGCATCATCGTCAATGTCCATGGGCTTGGGCTCCGACACCAAATCCTCAACCAAAAGGGTATACAAGGACTTTTCCCACCACTTCGGGTCATTGGATCAACAGACAATACAAATTCCGGGCCGGGTCAGGGTAAGGATAAGGCCGGATATGGCCTCCTAAGGCTTTCAAGGATAACAACAATGAAATCAAGGTCCAACTTCAAGGTCTAACATTAAACAAGTCTTTCTTTATCCCAAAACAAATAGGGTACCCCGGGCTAGGTCTGGGCTGGATTTCACAATCATAGCCTGCATGAGTGAAATCTCACTCTGATGACCTGCCTTAGGCAGCAAGTTCCGTGCTATGATCCTGGAGATGATCCTGCATGAGGGATACAGCTCAGTCACTGACTCTACCCCGTTGCACTCCTGTGGGCAAATGCTCGAGTAGATGAGAGCTCTCTCCTTCCAGTGAATGACATCGTCTGACTCAGCCCCCGGCTCGAACCATCTCCTGTCGCCGTGGATGTATGGCACGTCTAGGATGTGAGCCAGCTCCTCTATGGTGAAGCGTATGTCTGTGGTCTTCACCCGGCTCTCTATCACTAGCCTAGTGTCGTGCTCTCCATCCATCTCTCTGTGGAAGGTCAGATTGCTGTAGAATAACCTGACTAGCTTGGGATAGGCGTCCTCGTTCAAAAACAAGGTACCTCTCCAACCCATAGCCTCAAATCTACTCTCGATCTGGAACTGTGCTACCTCTGAAGTCACTACTGGTCGACCATACTCGATCGCACGATGACTGAAGTGGCCAAAGTATAGCTCCCGTGCCTCCGGGGATCTAAAGTAGTCCGGATGGACCGGGTCATGTGCGTCACCTCTACCTCGACCACGACCTCGGCCGCGAATGGGTACTCTCCTACCTCCGCGGGCAGCCATCTAGTGAGAAAATCTGTTTTTAGGCGAAAAAAAATGCAAAATGAGAAGCCATGAGATGTCTAATAATTACATATTTGTGTAAGAATGCGTAGTGGACAGTAGATCTATGCCTAGACATGTTATGGGATGTAAAAGAAACATTTTTGCACAAAAGAAAACCTAAAAACAGTTACACATTGTAGTTCTATCATGCAAACCATAGAAATGAAGGTTTTCATGAGATGATTACCTGTGTAGCGTGTATGCGTCGCGTGGGAAGTAGATCCGAAGCCAACGGAGTCTCCAAAATACCTTCCTAACCCTTTGCACGAAATCCCCAGAGCCCAAATTGCGTTTTGAGAAGTGTAAGAATGAAATATGACCCAAAAATCGTATTTGAAGCGTTGTTGTCGAGCGTATTTTGGGGCGGTCGCTTAACTTAAGTGACCGGCTCAAGCGACCGGTCCAGTTACTGTTGCACAGAATTTTGGATTTTTGGCTCTGTTTTGTGGATTTTTGGAATTTGTGCTTGCTGCTTCTTCTGTTTGTGAATGTTGGTACTGTTGTGGAATAATCTTGACTTGTGGAATCTTTTCCGGATTTAATCTTTGAGCGTTGCTAATCTCTGGAATTCTTTCGCAGAATGGTTCAATTAAGGAATCGTGCTGTTAATGGTCAAGATGGAGAAGAAGGTGGTGAGAATCAGAATCGTGTTGAGATACCTGCAGTAAACACTGAAACTGAGCCTCCCCGTGTTGAAATTCCTTCCACCAGTGGGAATCCTCCACTGGCACCGCAAGTAGTCTCTATTCAGGATGTGATGAACATTCTGGGAAATATGATGCATCAGCAGCATAATCGTTTACTGCTATGATGCAAGGTTTTGCGACTACTCAGCAGAATGCCCAGGCAGCTTTTAATCCTAATGGAGCTGGTACTTCTGCAGCTGGTAATGTTGTGGACGGTTTTGCCCCTGGTCTGCATGCAAGATTGATGGAGCATTTCTTGAAGCTTCAGATCCCAGCTTTTATTGGTATTTCATCGGATGCATTGTTCCCGAACAAGTGGATCCAAGAGTTGGAGAAAGCTTTTCGCAACCTCCGTTGCAATGAAGCTTAGAAGATTCTTTGTGCAGACCAGAGACTGCAGCATGAAGCTGATGCGTGGTGGAATGCTACCAGACCTATTTTGGAAGCTTCGCACCCGGTTCTTACTTGGGAAATTTTCAAGGATGCATTTTGCAAGAATTATTTTCCTGAGTCTGTGAGAGATGCTAAGGAAGCGGAGTTCATGGCACTCACTCAAGGACCTAGTACTGCTTTCGGAGTACCGAAGAAGTTTGAAGAGTTGTTCTACTTTGCCCCTGATGCTTTCAAAGGTGACCGTGAGAAGGCAAAGAAATTCTTCAAGGGTTTGAGGCCGTCACTGAAGACTTACCTGGCAATTCATCCTATTGTGGATTATGCCGAGATGGTACAGAATGCTAAGAAGGTAGAAGAGAATGAGAGAGAGAATTATCTGCTCCAGCGTTCTGTCTCGAACAGGAATCATTCGGGTGACCGTGAACCGGAGATTCTCTAGGCTCTGCTCCTTATACCGCCCCTTCGTTTCAGCCTCGAGGAGCTAGTTCCAGTTTCACCTCGCTTCGAGCTATGGTTCTAGTGGTGCACCGGCGCGTCTGTTGCGGGGTAGTCGTGGTACTGGACCGATCTATGCTAACCCTCGTCCGAGTAGCTAATAACCGGAGGCCCGCATATCCTTCTTCAGCAGCTCCTGTGGGTGGTAGGGATTTGATCTCGCTTTAACGTGGGAAGCAGGGTCATTATTCTCGCAATCGCACTCGAAGCGTAATCCTCGGTGTCGGCTTTGAAGCCTTGTTTCGAGTGTTCCATCTGGTAAAGTTTACGGTGTTGTTGGTTCCGAGTCCGAGACAGATCACGATGTTGTGACAGGTATCATTTCAAGTATCATCTACCTCTGCTTTCGTATTATTTGATACTTGGTGCATCGCATTCATTCATAGCATCTTCTTTTGTGAGTCGTATTCTGTTACACTTGCGAAGTTGGATAGAGGACTAGTAATTAGTACTCCAACTAGATCTATTGTTAGATTAGATGAAGTGGTTGAATCTTGTCCAGTGGTTATTGCTGGTAGAACCCTTGAAGCCCTTCTGATCAAGTTAGACATGTCTGATTTTGATGTAATAGTTGGAATTGATTGGCTATCTAAGTATGGTGCAGTTATCCTTTGTTCGGAAAGGAAGGTACTGTTTCATCCTACGAATGATAGTCCGTTTGAGTATGAATGTAGTCAGGAGAAGTTGAGTAAGAAGATAGTGGCTGCTCTTTGCGAAAGTCGAGGCGATGGACTAAGAATGTTGGACTTCTTTCCTCTTCTGTAGATGTCTCGGAAGGTGTGAAATGGTTGTCTGATATCGAAGTTGTCAGGGACTTTCGTGATGTTTTCCCCGATGATTTGTCTGGTTTGCCTCCAGAGAGGGAGTTAGAATTTTCAATTGATCTAATTCCCGGAGCAGCTCCTGTGTCGAAAGCTCCGTACCGGATGGCTTCGACCGAGTTGAAGGAACTTCGGACTCGGTTAAATGATTTGTCAAGCAAAGGGTTTATCCAACCCAGTGTTTCACCGTGGGGAGCCCCGGTTTTGTTTGTGAAGAAGAAGGACGGTAGTATGCGAATGTGCATAGATTATCGGGAATTAAACAAGTTGACGATAAAAAATAAATATCCTCTCCCTAGGATCGACGACTTGTTTGATCAGTTGAAGGGTGCCTCCGTGTTCTCGGAAGATCGATCTGAGATCCGGGTACCATCGCTTAAGAGTTAAGTCCAGTGATGTGTGCAGGACTCGCATTTAGGACTAGATATGGGCATTATGAATTCCGAGTTATGCCTTTTGGTCTTACTAATGCACCGGCAGCGTTCATGGATCTGATGAACCGAGTATTTCAGGATGTCTTAGATAAATTTATCATTGTATTTATCGATGACATTCTGATCTATTCAAAGGACGAAGAAGAACACGTTGGACATCTGAGTTTTGCCTTGCAGCGGTTGAGAGAGAAGAAGTTGTTTGCCAAGTTCAGCAAATGTGACTTTTGGTTACCTAAAGTTATGTTCCTAGGTCACATCGTTTCTCACTTGACGGAATTAAAGTCGATCCCGCAAAAGTTCAAGCTTTGTGAATGATTGGGACCAACCTAATTCAGTCACGGAAATTCGAAGTTTTCTTGGTATGGCAGGTTATTATAGGCGCTTCATTGAGAATTTCTCCAGAATCTCAGCACCTATGACAAAGCTTACCAGAAAAGGAGTCAAGTTTGAGTGGAACGAAGCCTGTGAAGAGAGTTTTCAAGAACTCAAGAAAAGGTTAACTAACACTCCTGTGTTGACGATACCGAGATGACTCGAAGGTTTGACGGTGTATACCGATGCCTCTAAAGTTGGTTTGGGTTGCATTTTGATGCAGCATGGGAAGGTGGTAGCTTATGCTTCTAGGCGGTTGAAGAACTACGAGCATAATTATCCTACTCATGACTTGGAATTGGCAGCTGTGGTTTTTGCTCACGAAGATTTGGCGTCACTATCTTTATGGTGAAAAGATATCTATTTTCACTGACCACAAGAGTCTCAAGTATTTCTTTACTCAGAAGGAGTTGAATATGAGATAGAGAAGATGGCTAGAACTGGTGAAGGACTATGATTGTGATATTCAATATCATCCAGGAAAAGCTAATGTGGTTGCTGATGCCTTAAGTAGAAAGAGTAATCGAGGAAGTGTGGTTCGACATGTCTCGGTAAGCCCTTATTGTTCTCCATAGTAAGATTTGGACTTGAGATTTTGCCGAGAAAGTTACGGTGTCTTTGTTTTGGCAGTGTATCGGTTCGACCAAGTTTGAGGGACCGAATTGTTGCTCTACAATTGGCTGATCCAGAATTGAAGAAAAAGATTGACTTGATCACTTCAAAGACTAAGGACGTGGAAGATTTCTCCCTAGCTTTTGATGGTGCTCTTGTTTTTAGAGGAAGAGTTTGTGTTCCTGCGGTGGAAGACCTCAGAAGCGAAATCTTGACTGATGCTCATCAGTCCATCTTTACTATTCATCCTGGAAGCGTGAAGATGTACCATGATATGAAAGGGTATTTTTGGTGGTCTGGCATGAAGAACGATGTGGAAGATTTCATTGCTAAATGTGGGACTTGTCAACGTGTGAAAGCTGTCCGGCAGCCTTCGTCTGCGCCTTCTCGCAACCTCTTCCAAGTACCTAGTTGGAAATGGGAAGACATTGCTATGGATTTTGTCACTGGTCTACCCCGATCTGGAAAAGGGAATGACTCGGTGTGGGTGGTAGTGGACCGATTAACCAAATCAGCACACTTCATTTCGATGAAGATCACCTATTCCATGGATAAGTTGGCCCGACTCTATGTTGATAATGTGGTGAGATTGCATGGTGTTCCGGTTAGCATTGTGTCAGATAGAGACCCGAGGTTTACGTCGCGTTTCGGAATAGTCCGCAGAAGCTCTAGGTACTCGGCTGAATTTGAGTACTGCTCATCATCCTCAGACCGATGGTCAATTGGAAAGGACCATACAGATTTTGGAAGATATGCTTAGAGCGTGTGTCATAGATATGAGTGGTAACTGGGATGACCACCTAGCCTTGGTGGAGTTTGCTTATAACAACAGTTATCAGTCTACTATTGGAATGGCCCCGTTTAAAGCTCTATATGGGAAGACTTGCAGAACTCCTCTGTATTGGGATGAAGTTGGGGAAAGGCGTGTTCTTGGCCCTGATCTAATCGAAATCACCGGCACTATGGTGGATATGATTAGAGAAAGGATCAAAACTGCTCAGTCTCGACAGAAGTCTATGCGGATAAAAGAAGGTCGACCTTCCGGTTTCAAGTTGGTGAGCGTGCGTTTTTGAAAGTTTCGCCGATGAAAGGAGTCATGCGTTTCAATGTTAAAGGAAAACTCAGCCCTAGGTATATTGGTCCCTTTGACATTATTGAGAAGGTTGGACCAGTAGCTTATCGGTTGGCTTTGCCCCCGTCTCTTGCTGGTGTGCATGATGTATTCCATGTATCTATGCTAAGGCAATGCTTGATAAGTGCAGAACAGCTGCTTCAGCATGAACCGGAAGGGTTGAGTGCGGATTTAACGTATGATGAAGAACCAGCTGAGATTTTGGACCAAAAAGACAAGCAGTTGAGAAATCGGACTATACCTTTGGTGAAGATCAGATGGAAGAATCACTCTTTTGAGGAAGCATCTTGGGAGAAAGAAGATGAGATGCGGTCCAAGTATCCTCACCTTTTTGGACCTTCAGGTACGTTGTAATTTCGGGGACGAAATTTCTTTTAAGGAGGGAGGAATGTAATACCCCCCGTATTTCTAACCCGAGATCCATATTCCAGGTCCGAGAACCCGAAGGTCTAGTCGGGTGAACTTGTGGAGTATCCGGATTGAAGCCCATGATCCATACCCAGGACCCATGGATCTGGATCCTATGTCTGAAAAGCCTGCCTTGGCTGGCGTGGGAAATTCTGGAAGTCAAGTGTCGTTCAGAGATGTCCGGAATGAAGGTAAGATCTCCCCCATCTCTTATTTAGGGCTAGGTTGACCTTGGGTATCAACCCCCTAGTAAAAGCACCCTTGTATGGCAAATTACATGGGGGCGGTTACTAGTGGCGGTCGTTTAACCTAAGCGACTGGCCCAAGCGACCGCCCGGTCTGTTTTCGGGGATTTTGCCCTATTTTGCCCCCAGACTTCTATAAAAGGCAACCTCCATCTCATTAACGATTACTTTATTCGTTATTTCTTATTTGGGAGTTAAGACGGCTGCGGGGAAGATCCGAAAGAGTCTCTGGAGTACTGACAGTGGTTTGGAAGATCAGTTCTCTTCTTCTCTGGCTTTTTCGTGTGAGGTATTGAACTAACCCTTCGTTCTCTACTCTCTTATCTCCGTTAGTTTGGTTTTACCCTTTTTCCCTCGTCACTGTGATTACCCCTTGGTTATTCTTTACCCTTTTTTTTAATCTATGTGAGATGGAATAACCATAAACGGAACCCTGTCTTCGTGAGATGGTAAATCCAATCAAGGAGAGGGTTAGGGGTAATCCACTGATGATAGTGAATTGTTTTCTCTTACCCTTTTGTCTTAGGGAGTGTTTAATTCGAGACTTAGGATGAGATTACTCGAAAACCGGATTGAAATCGGGTAATCAGAAGCCTGAGTTTCGGATTGAAACTCACTGTTTTTGGGGCGGTCACTAGTGGCGGTCGCTTAACCTAAGCGACCGGCACAAGCGATCGGCTGGTAAACAGTGACCAAATAGATTTCGGTTTTGATTCAATTTGGTTTATGTGACTTATATATTCTAATAACCCTGTGTTTAGGTGATTAATGTTTAAAAGAAAAGTCTACTAATAATTACTGGATTCCATTTTACGGACGTTTCAGTATATGCAAGTAAGGACAGTCTATCTTATCTATTTATGTATACTTCAGCATGTTGATTTAGTAATTGTTATTCTTAATCTGTACCAATATAAACTGCTGTAGTTTCATATATAATGCTGTTATACTACTGCTGTTTACTTTGATTTCATATTTACTTTATGGTTTGTGATTGTTATGAGATGGTGGTAGTTGGTATATGATTATGATAGTTGGGGTATTCCTTTTGGGATATCTTGGCTGATGTTATCGGGAGGCTGTGGAATGGGACACATGCCTGCTGATGCCTTCAGCACTATCATGATTAATTGATGACATTGTTAGGATGAGTCTAGATTGCATGGCTAGCTACCCCACATGCTACTACCCTTTCGGTAGGGGAATTGAAACCGAGTGACCCGTGATGACAGGTGATGTGACTTGGTGGTCCACTGTTGGTCATGAAATGGTAGGGTTGCATATGTTAGGGTTGGGCTCATGGATGTCCAAGGACCGGACCGGGTGTCGGGAGGAATCATGAGAGCATCCGCCCCAATGATATGTGGATGACCATAGGGTTATGGAGTAGAGTCCAACGGAGGTAGCCGATCCGTGAGGATTCTTACTCCTAGGTTGCGAAGGATACTTGAACCGAGTTGGTCGGTGCCATAGGGGATGTATCTGGACTTCATGTAGACATGTAACCATTATGACCTTGCATTGGATTAGAAACCCGGACATGCGCCGGTACTCATTACCAATGGTCGTGGTGAGAGAGTGTGGACTTAACCCCTAACCATGGTTTGTGAGCCAGTGTGGACTTTCCCTTTTTCCCTGGATCCCTACGAGAGGTAACCGGTCCTTGCCGGATCAGAGTGATGAGACTTACCCAGAGGAGGGCTGGTGTTTATCTTAAAGCATATCAGCTATTAGAGACTTGCATAGTTAGAAATCATAGCATCATTCATGTTTTGCATTCATTCATATTACTGTTGTATCATGGCATTTTTGGATGATGGACGAGATATATGATTGTTTCTTCTTGAGTTCTTTAGAACTCATTCCTTTATTCTTTGTATGTTTTTAGCCTATACGGAAGAAGGATTTGTATCGAAGATGGGCTGGTTCCCTATGAAGGAACCATCCCATTTGAAGAAGATGTGGCACCGCCGATGGGAGATGGAAATAGCATGTGCGGGAGTTCCTGCGGGTGCATGGAGTGCGCTTATCGCACCGGTTGATGGTCAGAGGCGAAAGGTGGTCAGGCAGTTCGCACTGAGACTGGAGAAGAATTGGAGAACCCCTCACCTCATTAAACTGGAATCTAAGTTCATTGACTTAGAGAAACAAACTGGAAAGAAACTGATTTAAACACTTTTAATCCGCTGCCCTCATTTTTGACTTATTCATTATTCTTTATTTTCTTTCCTTTGTTATTGGAGCATTTTGGGCTTCTGTAATTCATTTAATTTAGTTATTGAATATTCTTGCTCATGATTATCTGTATTTGTCTTAAATATTGTTGATAGACTAAAACCTTGGATCTTGTGACGGATCGCACCCACGGGTTGTCGGGCGGGTAACCGAGATCGACGGGTGGGGTGTGACAGATACCATCGACCAAGAAGCATCGACCAAAATTCTCCATTTTTCTGCATTGGGTTATTTTGGGAATTTTTGATTCATTGACTCATTTCTTCTGGATTTTGATCAATGCTGATTTATTTTACTGTTATATTGATAATTCTAACCATGATTTGGTTATCCTATTCGCTGGCCAAGTTGTCTTTGTCAAATTTGAAATTTTGGTATCCTTATCTTTGATCCTTGCAAAATGGTCTTACTTAGAAATCTTTTCGTTGTATCCGGAAGCAACGGAAACGAAGAAACCCCTGCTGGGGGCTCTGATCAGCAGACACAGGACGATAGCCACACCACGAATGGCATTCCTGGTGCCCCCGATATCGGAAGCTTTAGAGATATCGCCAGCGTCATGACCAACATGATGCAACAGCAGGCTGCCCAATTTAATCAAATGATGACTGGTTTTGCTACCCTTTGCAATGAGAACCGTGCCGGAATTGGAACTTCTGGAGTCGCAGCCCCTCTTATGGAAAGATTCACCAGGACACCCCACACCCGTTTCATGGAAAGTTTCATAAAGTTACAAGTACCTTCCTTTACTAGTGTAACAAAGGACACCCTCTTTCCGAACAAGTGGCTTCGTGAGTTGGAGAAGGCCTTCAGACATTTGCAATGTTCTGATGCTCAGAAGTGTTGTTTGCCGAGCAGAAGCTTCAGCAAGAAGCTGATGCATGGTGGGCTTCCACTAGGCCTATCCTTGAGACCTTGAATGGTGGTGTTGTTACCTGAGAGAAGTTTAAGGAAGCTTTTTGCAAGAACTACTTTCCGGAAGCTGTAAAGGACGCAAAGGAGGCCGAGTTCATGGCCTTAGTACAAGGTACTTTGTCTGTGCTTGAGTATCAACAGAAATTTGAAGAACTTTTCTTCTTCACCCTCGAGTCTATTAAGTCTGAAGAAGCCAAGGCGAAAAAGTTTTTCAAGGGTTTGCGACCTTCTATTAAGGCATACCTCACTGTCTTGCCTCTTGAAGGATATGCTCAGGTGGTTCAAAACTTGAAGAAGCTTGAAGAAAATGAAAAGGAAAATGCTCGAGTTCAGAAACCCTGGCAACCTAGACCTTCTGGATTTGTGGACCACACTGATCGGCGTTTTGCTAGACCTACTCCTTATCCTGCACCCGCCTTTCAGCCGAGAAATGTTGGTCAGAATCCTAATTCCCTTCCTGTGAGCTATTATGGTCAGTCCAGTGGAGCCAGACCTCAGGGAGCTACTTATCCTCCTAGGCCTTGGATGGTGAATCCTAGACCAGCTTATCAGAGACCTCCCCTTGCTGCAGCTCCTATTGGACCGAAAGATACTACTTGCTTCCTCTGCAAGCAAGCAGGCCATTATGCTCGTTCCTACCCCAAGAAGTCTATGCAACCTCAAGCTCCTGTAGTGAAGAATACTCCTGCTGCTACTTCTGCCCCTCCCTCTGGCAGAGTGTTTAGCATATCTAGTACCGAGCAAGACCCTTGCCACGATGTTGTAACAGGTACTCTGTTAGTAGCTTCTCTTCCCGCATTTGTATTATTTGATACGGGTGCATCACATTCATTCATATCATCTACTTTTGCCTTGAGAACTAACTTGACACCTCGATGTTTATCTAGTCATTTATCTATTTATACCCCTGTTGGGTCTGCTGTTAAACTAGATGAAGTGTTAGAAGATTGTTCTATTTTGATTTGTGGAAGAAATCTGAAGGCAAACCTTGTATTGTTTGATATGAGAGATTTTGATGTAATCTTGGGAATCGACTGGTTGACTTCCTACAATGCCGTGATCTTATGCTCCTCAAAGAAGATTCAGTTCCGTGTAGAAGAGAATTCAGTTTTCGAGTTTCAAGGAGAGAAGGGAAGATTTAGCAAGAAGACCTTGTCCACTCTAATGCAAGTCCATGCCTTTTTGGGAGATGCTTCGATGCGGAAGCAAGGTCGAGAGAAGAAGAGACTTGAAGAAGTCAGAGTTGTTAGTGAATTCTCTGATGTTTTTCCGGATGACTTGTCAGGTTTGCCTCCTGATAGGGAAGTTGAGTTTTCTATAGACTTAATTCTTGGAGCGGCTCCTGTATCCAAGGCCCCTTACAGAATTGCTCCTACCAATCTCGAAGAGTTGCAAACTCAATTAAATGAACTCTTAGAGAGAGGTTTCGTGGAGCTAACTGTGTCGCCTTGGGGAGCTCTGGTCTTGTTTGTAAAGAAGAAAGATGGTAGTATGCGTCTGTGCATTGACTACCGGGAATTGAACAAGCTGACAATCAAGAACAGATACCCTTTGCCTCGGATTGATGACCTTTTTGATCAGTTGAAGGGTGCTGCTATCTTTTCAAAGATTGATTTGAGATCAGG
Source organism: Hakea prostrata (assembly GCF_041222555.1). Lineage (NCBI taxonomy): Eukaryota > Viridiplantae > Streptophyta > Magnoliopsida > Proteales > Proteaceae > Hakea > Hakea prostrata. The sequence continues at coordinate 54,369,704 of NC_142600.1, read as the reverse complement.
ATATCACCAGCTGAAGGTACAGGCAAGTGACATCCTTAAGATAGCGTTCAGAACAAGGTACGGACATTATGAATTTAAAGTGATGCCTTTCGGCCTGACTAATGCCCCTGCCGTGTTCATGGACCTCATGAACCGAGTATTTCACGATGTACTCGATAAATTTGTAATCGTTTTCATTGATGACATCTTGATTTACTCAAAGAATGAGGAAGAGCATGCGGAGCACCTAAACTGCACGTTGCAAAGGTTGAGAGAAAAGAAACTCTATGCTAAATTTAGCAAGTGTGACTTCTGGCTCTCAAGTGTAGTATTTCTTGGCCATGTTGTTTCAGCCGAGGGTATTCATGTTGACCCGAGAAAGTCCAAACTGTTCGATTGGGAAAGACCGAAGACCGTGGATCGAGATAAGAAGTTTTCTTGGATTAGCAGGATACTACCGGAGATTCATTGAAAACTTTTCTAGGTTGGCTGCCCCTATGACTAAGCTGACTAGAAAAGAAGAGAAGTTTGTCTGGACCGATTCTTGTGAGAAGAACTTCGAAGAGCTGAAAGTTAGATTGACAAGCGCCCCGGTTCTGACTATACCTGATAGTTCCAGTGGATTGACGGTCTACACTGATGCTTCTAAAATCGGTTTGGGCTGCATGTTGATGCAACATGGAAAGGTAGTGGCTTATGCCTCTCGACAACTAAAGGATTATGAGCGGAACTACCCCACTCATGACTTAGAGCTTGCAGCTGTCGTATTTGCTTTGAAAATTTGGAGACACTATCTATACGGTGAGAAGATCGCCATCTTCACGGATCATAAAAGTTTGAAATACTTCTTCACCCAGAAGGAGCTGAATATGAGACAGAGAAGATGGTTGGAGTTGGTCTCTGACTATGATTGTGACATCGAGTACCACCCGGGTAAAGCAAATGTTGTGGCGGATGCTCTTAGTAGAAAGAGTCAAAGAAAAGAGTTGGATTTAAATGCTTTGAGTCGGCCTTTGTTGTCCTCGATGGAAATATTTGGTTTGGAAGTGGTCCCTAAGGGTTCAGATTGTATTCTCTATGCCATGACTGCAAGATCCTCCCTTAGAGATAGAATTGTTGCCTTGCAAAGTTCTGATCAAGAGTTGAAAGAGAAGATTGATAAAATTGCCTCGAATTCATAAATGGACCCTGCTTTTACTACATCTATGGATGGTACCTTATTGTTTAAAGGTAGACTCTGTGTGCCCGCTTTTGATGAAATCAAGAAAGAAATATTGAAAGAAGCACACCAGTCCATCTTTACAGTACACCCTGGAAGTACCAAAATGTACAAGGATTTAAGGGAACATTTTTGGTGGAATGGTTTGAAAGCAGACGTTGAAGACTTTGTTGCCAGGTGTGAAACTTGCCAACGTGTGAAAGCTGTTCGCCAACCCCCATCTGGATTACTTCAGCCGCTTCCTATTCCTAGTTGGAAGTGGGAAGATATCTCAGTGGACTTTGTGACTAGCTTGCCACGGACGAGTAAGGGAAATGACACTGTGTGGGTGATTGTTGATAGGTTGACTAAATTAGCCCATTTCATTCCTATAATGATCACCTACTCTTTGGATAAGCTAGCTAGACTTTATGTGGACAATGTAGTTCGTCTACACGGAGCGCCAGTGAGTATCGTTTCGGACCGTGATCCTAGGTTCACCTCAAGGTTTTGGAATGCACTGCAGAAAGCATTGGGAACCCAATTGAATCTGAGTACAGCTCATCACCCACAGTCTGATGGACAATCTGAGCGGACAATTAATATTCTTGAAGACATGATTAGGTCTTGTGTGGTTGACATGGGTGGAAATTGGGATGAACACCTAGCCTTAGTCGAGTTTTCCTATAACAACAATTATCAAAAAACAATAGGCATGGCTCCGTTTAAGGCTTTGTATGGTAACACTTGTAGAACGCCCTCGTATTGGACTGAGACTGGTGAAAGAAAAGTCATAGGTCCAGTGATGATTGAAGCTACCAGTGATATGGTTGACATGATTCGGGAAAGGATCAAGTCTGCTCAATCTAGACAGAAGTCGTATGCCGACAAGAGAAGAACCGACTTAGAATTTCCAATTGGAGAGAAAGTCTTCCTTAAAGTATCACCTATGAAAGGGGTGACGACATTCAATGTGAAAAGAAAGCTTAGTCCCCGCTTCATTGGACCTTTTGAGATTTTGGAAAGGGTTGGACCTGTAGCATACCGCTTGGCCTTGCCTCCGTCACTTGTTGGAGTTCACAATGTGTTCCATGTTTCAATGCTTTGGAAATACCTAGAAAACCCGGAGCACATACTACAGCAAGCACCCGAGGGACTTAGTGCCGATCTTTCTTACGATGAAGGACCAGCCGAGATCCTAGATAGAAAGGACAAGCAGTTGCGGAATCGCACCATCCCTCTGGTGAAGATTCGATGGAAAAACCATACCCCTGAAGAAGCTTCATGGGAGAAAGAAGAAGACATGAAGGAGAAGTTTCCTCATCTTTTTGGAAGCACAGGTACGCTTTCAATTTCGAGGACGAAATTCTTTTAAGGGGGGGAGAATGTAATATCCAACCCAATTCTAACATTGACCCTGACCCGGATCCACTGTTGTATTCAGGTCCGAGGACCCGAAGCGGTGGAAGAAGAGATTTATGGACCATTCTGATTGATGATCATGATTCGGAGACCGAGCCCATAGACATTGACAATGATACCCCTTGCTTAAATGCATTGTCAGTGTTTAAGGAAAGTCTGCGCATCGGAGAAGATTAATATGGTTGATGTACCAAATGACTTCCTGTGCACAATCCGAAGGTATTCCCCGAAACTAAACTTCTTGATTGAATTGTGGAAGAAAACCTCACTCAATTTGACCTTGTATAGCCTTTCAAATCCCTACTTGAAGTTGCTGTTCTAAACCTGAGTTTTCTGCTGAAAATATTTTCGTCGATCATTTTGGTCGATACCATCGACCAAGGACCATCGACCAAAATATCCCAGTCTGCCAAGTTAATGATTCCATGGAATATTCCTTTTCTATTTAATATGACCTTGAGCCTTGAGCCTTTTTCAATCATTTTTCTCACCTGGGAACGTGGGGAGAGCTTCCCACAGCAGCTCCTTGGTTAGTGTGAAAGGTATCTCATCAAAGACACTTAGTTTATCATTGATTTTTGTCTTCATCTTCCACACTAAGGTATGACTCCTCCTTACACTCTCTACCCTACCCTTTTCTACTATTTTCTATTGTCATCTTGCTGATGGGACATTTGGAATGGTGCTGCAACCTTGCAACCACCACTCCAAGTGCCTACTCATGCTCAATCCATGATTCCCTTAACCATTCATTGATGCTAATGCTTATATCTCATGCCTAGCATATGTATTCCATGATTTACCTATTAACATCATACCATTTGATATCAAACTGAGCTATAGAGTGTATTATGTTCATGTTTAACATTGCCATATGATTCCAATCGAATTTCTATTAGTTCCTCTAGCTATTGCATGCTATTCCTCATCAATGCAATCAATTCCAACTCATGCCATGATGTTTATCACTTGAACTTGATAGCTCAAATTGGGGCTTTTTAATTAGACCATTGGATTGGGTTAATTCCTTGATTTATAGTGTCCTACTACTGTTGTTAAGTATGCCTCCAAGTTTCAAATTGATCCGAACACCGGAACACTCATTTCGGACCAAAATCCCAAAAATCCACTATTCTGCCCCGAGGACAATTTTGGTCGATACTTTTGGTCGATACCATCGACCAAAGTTGTTGCTGACAGCAACCTTGGTCAGTTTTGACCCAAATGACATCCGATCTTCCCGATGGTTAGGGCCTTAACAATTCTATTGGACTATTCTTGGTATTCTCAATTCATCATCAACTCATCCAAGGTAACGATGGTTATATCCATAAACATATAAGTCATCAAATATTGAACTGTGCTTTATTTAAAGAATGAAATCCCTAAATTTCCTTTCAGTCATTATGAGATTGTTACATATGTGTTAGAACAGTAGCATTGAAATCTTTATACTTTTGTTGTGTTACTTTATCATTTGATTTGCTTATTATTATAATGATTCGTTTCAATATCATGATTTGATTACTATTGTGAATATGCATTGGATGCATGAGAAATGATGAGATTTGATGTGTGATTGCTTACGTATGACTTGGGATTTGGGGAGTGTCCTACTGACACTTCTGTCTTTGGGCATCGGAGGGAATAGTATGGGATGTTCTCCGATGGTGCCTATCGACACTCTCCCGAGTTATTGGATGACATACATAGGATTGTCTAGTTGTGTGGCTAGGTTCATCCTTGTTGTGTCAAACCCGAATCGGAAGGGCATTGAGACCGAACAACCCGTGGTAGTGTATGGTTGGATGGGCGCTCTAGGTCGGTAACCAATCTGGTAGGGGACATAAACCATGCTACGGATACCTGAAAGGGGCCATTTATTGGTAGAGTTGCATATGGATAGACTTGAGCTCACGAGCGCTCAAGACCGGTAACCAATCCGTGAGAGGACGTGAGAGCTTCCCGTTTACTATATGTGGATGACCAATAGGGTTGATGAGTCTGAAATCCGGGATTTAGCTGACTCTAGTGTGAAGGATACCGGAAAGGATCGTCGGGGGCAAGGAATGGACGTATCTGAATTTGACTTGACTGACTGAGTAGATGACTTGCATTGGGTTTGGCTTTACTGTGACATGCGCCAGTACTTGACCAAATGGTGATGTGAGAGAGTGGTGACCGATCCCCTTACCACGGCTTTTTGATGACTTTACTGATCTTCCCCAGGCATTCCCAAGATATGGAAATGGGAGAGTGACTGACGACCCAGAGAAGTACAGTGCTATGACTTAAAGCATGTCTACCCTAGAGACCAGCATTCATAGAGTTAGGCTCATATCTGCATCATATGTTCCATATCACATTGCATTATTATATGTTCTGAATGTGTATGATTTTTAATTATGGAATAACTTCTTTGCTGAGTTCTTCGAACTCATTCCTTTTTGTGCAAATGTTTTAGATTACATTCTAGGTACCGAAGATTACGATGGCACCTCCTATGAGGCGGACTATGATTCCACATACTACCCTCCGGGTAGTGGCGTCGGTGAGGATCCGTATATTGGAGCCGAGGAGGATTACTATCCGCACCAGGGTTAGCCCCACAGTTGTGCGGGAGCGGCAGCACTGGGTTTACTTCATCCGTACTATTGAGGAGACTACCATTAGTATAGAAGAAACCCTAGCATAGTGCCCCATTCCCCTGGTGTATTTGTGGAACCTTGGATATTGTAATTAACTTGTCTTTGAATTATTCCGGTGACACTTGGATATGTAACTAACTTGATTTACTTCTTTTCCGCTGCTCTGAGAGGGTGGCTACCACACCTTCTCACCCTTTATGATTTTGATCACACTTTATCATTATCTATATTCCGCACTCTGATTTAGTTAATCTTATCTTATTCATGATACTTAGTATTAGCTGTTTTTTTACCATTGATTATTACTGTTCATGATTGTGTTACCGTGTATGTGGGAGGGATGGACCTCAGATCATTGATCCTTGGACTGTGGATCACATCCCGGGTATTCCAAATGGGGTACCGGCTGGGTGGATGTGACAGTTTGTACCTTATACTCTCTACATGTTTGTTTAGGGTTACTTTGGTGATTTTGGACTTGCTCTTAGATCTCTTACTTGGAGTTTACGAAGTTGACTATAAGGTGAGTACATTCACTCACAATTTGCTTAAATAAATGCTTTGATGTGTTAGGACCTATATGCATGTGTTAGCTACTGTAGTTATACTTTTATATTGTTATACTTATGTTATTATAGTAGGCTATTCATGATATGATTTGCATACTGTTATTGAATATGAGTGATGTGTTTGAGTGTTGAACTCTACTGTGATAATTATGGAATCATGATGTGTTGTGATTGCCTAAGTGTGGTTGTGGAAAGGGGAGTGCCTATTCGACGTTTCTATCGTTGGATATTAGTGAAGGTGGTATGGGACGCTTTCCTTTGGTGCCCCTTGTCACTTCACAAACTACTAGATGACATACTTAGGATTGGCCTATATTAGTTTGGCTAGGGAAACCCTATCATATCTGACCCTATTGGAAGTGGTATTGAGACCGAGTGACCCGTGGCAACAATAGTGATGTCTTAAAAGACGTGCATCAAAGCCGTAAGAGGACCCAATCATATTGTGGGGGCCATTCATTGGTAGGGTTGTAGATAATAAATTTGGGCTCATGGGCGCTCAAGACCGGTAACCAACCTATGAGAGGATATGAGAGCTTCCCGTTAATTATATGTGGATGATCAAATAGGGTTGAGAGTCTACGTATCCGAGAGGGAGACGGTGACTCTAGGGAGGGAGATATTGGAACAAACTACCTAGGTATGGAAGGGAGGCTATCATAACGGAATGGATTGTTTGGTGCGAAGGGAAGCATCCAACTCCTAGTAGATGTGATTCAGTAGATGACTTGCATTGGGCTAGGTAAAACCCTGACATGCGTCAGTACTCAGACCAATGGTGGTGAGAGATAGTGTTGACCTAAACCCCAGCCATGGAACGTCCGAGAAGGATGCAGAACCCAACTACCACTAGGTAACCCAAAAGACGTGCATCAGAGCCATGAGGGAGAGTGATTGGAGACCTACCCAGAGGAGTATGGTGTTTTATCTTAATGTACGTCCGCCAATAGAGACCAGCATACTTAGAGTTAGAAGTATACTTGCATTCATTGTCACATTTCATTGCATCATGTTTGCTTTGAACGACTTGTAGTTGTTTATTGTGATTAAACTACTTGCTAAGTTCTATTGAGCTCTTCGAGAACCAAGACTATGAAGCCATGGCGAGTGACCGGTACTCTATGCAAGGTGTTGGCTGTTATAAAGATAACGATGAAGATTCCTTGTGTGATTATGAAGTGTACTAGGATTTGCCCTATCTTGGAGTGGGAGCGCCCATTTCTGGTTAGGAGAGAGTGAATATGATCATACCTTATTTGAGTTGAAAGAGTTGTTTGATTAGACATACATTGGATTTAAGTACTTAGTTTTATTCTTTATTCTTCTAAACTTTTATTTCAATTTGTAATAACTTTAGAGTTACTTTAGAGTTTTGGTCTACTCTTCCACATTATAATCCATAGAGTTATTGGCCACTATACTCTATAGTTAGTTTCTCTGATTGGTATCCTTTTATTCCACACTCTGATTATACTTCGATTATATTTCAAGATTGTTTCTTTAATTGATTTCTAAATAAAGTTAAACATTGATTATTCTTTGCACGTGATTATGTTATTGTGTAATGTTGGTATATGGTTTCCCTAAACTTAACCATGTGACTTGTGGATCACACCTCTGGGTATCACGGTTAGGGTACTGGTTGGGGGGATGTGACAATAAGACATTCTAATTTATTCACTCAATCCTGCATTTTTCCCGCCTTTAGGCATTCAAACACTTTAGGGACGAATCATCAAAGATAGAATGGTCCCCCAACTCAGTATTGATGCTGGTTCTCCTTGAAAAGTGCAAGAAATCACGCTCACTTCCAACCTTCAGTGTATAGTAATTCCTAAAAAGGTTAACAAAGGGATCGGGTCCCATCTTCTAAACAAATGCAAAGAAACAGTAGACAAGCCTCCAACTATTTGGATTTAGTTGGCATAGACAAATTTTATAATAATTAACCAAAGGAATCAGAGGAATTCTGAACCCAGCTTCTAGATGGTCGATGTTAACAACAACAACCCCAAGATTAGTCAAATGAGCACGGTCAAAAGGTTCAAGAGTCCAAACCTTAGCTTCAGAAGGAGACAGTAATCTCACAAATAGGAAGACAGTTTGGATTTTTGATCTTGGAAGGATACCATTCAGGCCAACAGTTTTTGGGTTCTTCTCTTCTTTTTCAAGATCTACAGGTTCATAGGGGACCATCACTTCATCATTGGCATAGGGAATAGGTTCCCCATCTGACGGAAGAGTTTGATTAGAAGAAGGGTTGACTGGGTTATTTTCTGAACCAACTTTTGAAGGAGTTCCTACTTCATATGTAGAGCTAGGACCAGGAGGATTGGTGGAGTGACCCATGAGAGAAAAGAAAAGAAGTTCAAATACTACTCAATAGGATGATAAAACAAGTTGCAGACGACTCTTGAAATATAGGAAGTAGAACGATGTGATTGGAAACTCTTGAAATTTGGAGGGAAAATATACGATGATTCAAATCAACGGCTGTGACTTATTCGAATCGATATCTAAGGCTAATCACTTGATCTTGGAACGGTACAATTGAACACGTGGAGAAAATGGGTAAGGGCTGTTTGGTTACATGAATCCCAGAGATTTGAAATCTCTGGATTCATGTATTTGAGAATTATACCCGTTTGGTTGTAAAAATCTCTGGATTCATGAAATCAAGAGATTCACTTTTTTACACTAAAAATGTGAATTTGTAGATTTATGGGTAATGGGTGAAATCCAGAGATTTCAAAAAAGCTATACATTTACACATTCACAAAAATCACATCGATCAAATAGTTTTTTAGGGTGAATCCACAGATTTTATTCCACAACCAAACATTTAATTTTATAAATTATGACTCCATAGATTCGAAATCTATAGACTTGAAATCTCAAAACTCATGTAACCAAACAGGCCCTAAGTCGAGGAAAAGGTGTTGGAATCGTGCATCAAAGGATAAATAACATCTGTAGAAAACTGAAAGCTCCCATTTTTGAAGGAATGGAAAAGGCTAACAAGCTGAGATCTTCATCAGATATTCGAGATGGTTTGGGGGCTGAGCTCCGTCTTTGAAATGATAATAGAAGATAAGCATTTTCCCAATACAGGAAAAGTCCATTTTTGATGGGATTCAAGCCATAAATCAAAATTTTGGTTTTGAAAAGCCAAAATTGTAGTTTTATAAATTAATTCTGGTGGTTTTAGAAACCCAAACGTTGACAAATCCAAATTTCACCATGTGGAGGGTAAAATTGAGAATCAACATTCAAAGCTCAGCAGTTAACTTAAAAAATAGAAGTAAATGAAGAACGACCCTGATTGAATCCAGTATTCATTGATGAACTCTCCAGCTCAAAGTAGAACTTGACGATACCCAATGAACTCCCTAGATCAAGTGACAAGCTCCATAGGTTGAAAGATGAGCTCAAAATAATGATGAGCTCTATGATTCAATAGATTAAACTCATAAGTTTTTATGAACTCCCTCAACTAAAGGATAAACTCAGCATTCAAATGATTCCTCTTGACTAGAGATGTCACATCCCACCAGCTGGTACCCTATTTGGAATACCTAGAGGAGTGATCCACAGCTCCGAAGATCAAGTTTAGGAATGATCATATCCACTTAGCACAATAATATAATAAAAAACAAGAGCAATTCATTGTTTTCAAGCAATTTAATTATAAAAGTCAAGAAAAGATCTCAGAAAGATTACGAAAGAACATCAAAGTGCGGAAAATGATACCAATAGAATAAATAGTCAAAATGCGGAATGAGGTGGAAACCCACTCAACAACAACAGCGGAACGTAGATCGAATAAAAGTAAAGGTTACAACCAGTTCTTGAAAGAAAGGAAAGAAAAGGGGTAAACAACTAAGCTAAGGTCTCTTCCGTCTTATAAAGTATATCTTCATAAACATAAACAAAAGAAACAAGGCATGGCCGCTTCCATTCCATAGTAGGACTAATCTTGGTACGCAGCATAATCACCCGAGGGATCTTCAGTGTAATCTTCATAACCGCAAGCACCTTGAGAGTAGAATGCTTCATCAACGGGCGTCTGGTAGTATGGGCCATCATGTTCTTCAATTCCTGCAGCGATAATCTAACAAAGATATTTGCACAAAAAGGAGTGAGTTCGAAAGAACTCAACAAGGCAAGTTATTCCATAATAACATAAATAACATGATACAAAACATAGCATGATGCAATATGATATGAAACAGACAATGCATGTATGAATCTAACTCTATGTATGATGGTCTCTATGGCAGACATGCTTTAAGTCATAGCACCATACTTCTTTGGGAGCATGTGAAACCCAGCCCTAACCTTGACCCGAAAACCCTGTTGTTTGTAGGTCCAACAACCCGAAGTAAAGCAAGAAGTCAATTATGGGCCATTCTGGTGGAAGACTTGGTGGCTAGCTTAGAATCCATGAGTATTGATGTCAGTGTTCCATTTATGGAAACTGCACCCTGATGAAGATGGAATTAGTTGATGGACTTGGAGTGCTCTCTGTCATTGGTTCGAAGGCAATTCTACCTACTGGGTAAGTCACATGGTGTGTGTGCAAAACCCCCCTTTATGTTTGGATTTGATCTAAGCCTTCATTTCCTTGTTTTGAACTTGCTGTTCTGATTGGTCGACTGGACCAGTCAACCAATCCAATCGACCAATGGGATCTAATTTTGCTAATTAGGTCTTTGCTTGCTCTATATAAGTCCAATCTTGAGTCTACTTCGTATTTTCTGCCTCCAAACTCTTTGGAACTTACTAGAGCTCTCTGCAAGTCATCTCCCTTGCATCCTTGGTGATTATTTTGATGGATTTTCGTCAAAACTCGTGCTTTTACACAAAAAGGTATGTGCTCATCCTCTTCTATGTTTCATCCTTATTCTTCATTATTTTTATTTCCTTTTTTGATTGAGGACATTAGTAGTGATGTTGTATCTCTGTTGCAACCATCACTATACTCTTTTCCCTCTCTTTTCCTAAGGATCTAAAGCTTGGTGGTTGATCTTCATCAAGATCATCACTCGCTTTTGAAGGAAAGCTTGTATTCATTCACTTTCCTTATTTAGATTGATGTTCTTCAGTCTTAGATCTAATTTTCTTGAAGATCTATGTATGTTTTTTATGATTCCTTTATCACAAACAAGGATCCATTATCTTATTGTTCTTGTCCATGATTTTTACTACGAATTCTTCAAGAACCATGATTGATCTAAGTATGGTAACTTTTTGTTTCCTAATTTGTAACTTGAAGACTTGATTTGATTAGTGTTTTGGAGTCCTCTATATACTAGTGTACTGCCATTGTAGTTTCCCCCTTGTTTAGTACCCTTTTGAACCACCAAATTCGGTTTCATATTCTAAAAACTCTAATTTTTTAGGGCCACTGTCTCTGTTGGTCGACTGAGGCAGTAGACCAATCCAATCGACCAATGAGTACAGCAACCTCATATTTGGTCTATTTTGGATGTTTTGATATCTTTCCTTCTAGGTGTCTTTCCTAATATGTTATATATAGTTGTTTAGGACTTTCTTCCCAAGTTTAGTCAAGGTCATACTTGATTCCCTAAGATCCTTTGCGAGTTATATAAGGTAAGGATGGTTATTTCCTTAATTACATAGATGGCATGAATCTAGTTTCTATAATTAAATATTTGGTTTATTTCCTTAATTAGATTCTTTCAATGATATACTACTGATGCAATTACTTTGATTACAGTAGCATTACTTGTTTATACTAAATTGATTCATGTATGATTTACTTACCAACTATATGCAAGTTGGATGTTATTATTGATTTCTTTCTATATAAGAAGTTGCCATATATGTGATGTTATGGAATTATGTTTGTGAATGATTAAGTATGGTTTGGAAAGGAGAGGTGTCCTTTTGACACTTCTATCCTTGGACAACTACGGGAATATTATGGGATGTTTCCGGAGATGCCCTTTGGACACCTTCCTAAACTGTTGGATGACATATTTAGGGATGTCTAGTAGTGTTTGGCTAGGATGTCCTGTTATGTTAGACCCTAATCGGAGGGGTATTGAGACCAAACGACCCGTGGGCGCTCAAGACCGGTAACTAACCCGTGAGAGGACAGGAATCACATTATGGGGGCCATTTATTGGTAGAGTTGCATATGGATAGACTTGGGCTCACGGGCGCTCAAGACCGGTAACCAACCAGTGAGGGGACGTGAGAGCTTCCCGTTTACCATATGTGGATGACCTACAGGGTTGATGAGTCCGTAGTCAGGGACTATGAGGACTCTAGTGTGAAGGATGCCGGAAAGGATCGCCAGGGGCAAGGAATGGATGTATCAGGATCTGACTTCATGTAACTGAGTAGGAGACTTGCATTTGGCCAGGCTTTGACCCTGACATGTGCCAGTACTTAGACCAATGGTGATGTGAGAGAGTGGTGACTTAACCCCCAACCATGGAATGTCCCGAGGGATGCCAGACCCACTACCAAAAGGCATTGTGTGATGAGACCTTCCTAAAGAAGTATGGTGCTATGACTTAAAGCATGTCTGCCCATAGAGACCAGCATACATAGAGTTAGAATCATATTGCATCATGTGTTTCATATCATATAGCATTTTACTTTGCTTTGAAATCCTGCTATTTATGTTATTATGGATTAACTGCCTTACTGAGTTTTTTTGAAACTCATTCCTTTTGTGCAATGTATTGTTAGATTTCCCTACAGGTTCTGAGTATCATGACTACTCGTATGAAGAAGCGCAAGGAGAAGAGGCATATCTCTAGGAAGGTGATTACGGTTACGAAAATTACACTGAAGATTCCGCGGGTGGTTATGCTGCATACGATGCTTAGTCCGACCATAGAGTGGAAGCGCCCTTGTGCCATTTTTGAGATTTATACTTATATAGATGTTGTTTATAAGATTGAGAACAATTTAGTTACTTATTGTACCTGCTACTGGGATTAGTTTTCATTCCTTTTCCTTTTCTTTTTAGAACTACTTTTCCACTATTTGTGGAGTGAGATTCCGCCTCACTTTACTTTATTGATTTAGACATTCTGATTGTCCTTCGTACTCTGATGATATATGATTTATTATTTCCTTATTTGGATCTTTTGGATTATACTTTGTACATTGATTATTTATGTTCATGATTATGTTATTGTCTATGTGGGAGGTTGATTACCTCGATACTTGGTTTTCGGGGTTGTGGATCGCACACTCGGGTATGCTAGGTAGGGTACCGACTGGGTGGATGTGACGGATTGGTATCAGAGCCCAAAGTTCAAGGAAATCCTAACCACAGAAAACAATAACCGAACATTCTTGAGTCATAGATCTGAAATGATTCCTCTACTCTTAGAAGTGAATAATAGAACATTTGGATTAGAAACTTAACCAATGAAGCATAACTAAATATTTTTGAATAACATACCATAATTATACTTAAACAAATGTCACTTAATGCAATAAAAGAAAAGTGCATAATACACAATAATAAAGTGAAACAAAGTGAACTTCAAAAGTTTTTACAACGATTACATCAGATAATGCATAAATGGAAATCCTAATGTATATAGTCTATCAAGGTGATCTCCTTTGATCTCTGAAAGCTCTAAAGTCCTCTGCTAGCTAAGTCACCTGATGCTCTATCCTATCCTGCCGTGACTCCATCCTCTCATACATCTGCTCTTGTCTGACCTCCATCCTCTCCAGCATGGAAGTCATCGATCTCATATGTGCACCGAGATTTGAAGTCTCTGGAACTACATGAGACGGGCCACCTGTCTCAATGTGTGATGAAGGAGGAATCTCGTGATGCTTTAGCTCAGCCTCATGCATCTCTGTATCATCTCCAATCTGATCATCACTATCAGGACCAACATCCTCTCCTCCATCCTCAGACTCCTCCTCCTCTGTCTCACTATCTAGACCAAGAGACCTCACTGTCTGTGTGAGCCTCATTTGCCGGATAGTCCTAGTCCCGATCATATACCCCAGTGAACTAGTGTCCACTGGTGTGTCCTCGAAACTCACTTCGAAGTGCAGGAAGATCAAATTCAGTAGCCTCCCAAAGCAAAGGTTCCGCATGCTAGGCCGCAGAACCAGATCCAGCATGACTGCGCTGAATGATGTAAGATAGGTCTATCTGGAAGCCCATGTAAATGCGGTAGATAACCAAGGCCTCCATCACTGTGACCCTATGGTGATGTCCAACCTTCGGCATAATGTTTTGGCCAACAATGCGACCGATAATCCGTGCCGAATCTATCATCTACCCGCTGTCCCACGAAGTGTGGCATCATCGATCATCCCACAGTGTGGAGCATATCTCGTGCAGCTCGTATGGCATCAAGTAACTGTCTATCCCTGCTCCCGCAAGATCTCAGCCAATGATCTCGTGGAGAAGCGGATCCGTGTCTGAAGGACCCTGCTCCTAAGGACTGCCGAAGAGGATGTCCTGGACCTCTAGACTCCTTTGTAGATGTAAGGTTGCTAAAGAACAACCTCACTAGCTCCGGATATATCGGCAAGGTGAAGAGATGTGTCCACTCCATAGTGTCAAATCTCTGCCAAATCTTGAACACCCTGAGTTGTTGAAGGTGAAGTAGACGTCCAAGCTCGATACTGCAGTAACTGAAGTAGGCCTCATACAATAACTCGGCCTGAGGAGTATCAAATCTGTCTGGTCGCCGAACCTCCTGTCTAGGCTCTGAAGGAACCTGACCTCTACCCCTAAGTGCCCCTACTATACGACCTCGACCTCGTCCTCGTCCTCCTCTCTGCATGGTGTATGTCTATGGAAGAGACAAAAGACATTGCGAGTTAGTGCTATTTCAAGATTTCAACCAAAAGGGTATTTTCGTAATTTTTCAGAAAATTTCAGATTTTGGGAAATTTTGATTTGAAGATACTAGGATGTGCACAATATTTGGAATTGCATGATCATGAAGTTTATTTGAAGAGAATCGACCGAAAACTTGGTTAAAAGTTGAAAATTCAGCAAGAAGGAATTGGGGATTTTTGCAAACTATGTCAAAATTGGATTTTTGAAAAGTTGGAATTGGTTAAATCAAACTATATGGACATATCTAAATTATCATCTTGAGCATGTAGCATTTAATTTCGAAAACTCCAAGCGGTTTGTGAGAAATCGAAATTTTTCTAAAGTTAACGATTTCGGTACGAAAACGTTGTGAAAGTGCTAGATTGTGTTGGAACTTGTTGTCTATGCATGTTATTGGGCTAAAAACCTAGGGAATATGTTTCTAAGTATTCCTAAGCATGATTTCTAGCATTGGATACAACCAAAACATATTTTCTATGAGAATGCAAGCATGAGAAGATGAAAATGAAAGAAGGAATGAGAGTTTTACCTTGTATGTGATGAATGTGTGATGTAGTGTTGTTGTTGAAGCACTAAAACACCTCAAGAACACTTGGATGAACCTTAGAAGACTTTCCTCAGAGCTCTCTCACGTTTTGAAGAAGATAGAACGAAGTTAGAATGAGGAAATGAGGCTTAAAATGCGAATTTTCGTATTCTGTAAGCATTGGTCGACTGGGTCAGTCGACCAATCATTCGACCAATGGACACAGTGACCTCATTTTCTGCTGAATTTTTTGGAAAATGTGACTTTTGTCCTATGGATTATTGTTTGATGACTATGTGGATGTATTTAAGTATGATTTTTAAATCATTTGGACTTGTGGATTATGATGAAACTTCGAAATTCAGTGTTTTTGATGTTTTCAGTTTTTGCAGAATGGTTACTCCAAGAAGTGGACGTGGTGGATCCAGTAGCAATGGTGGTCATGATGAGATACCTCATGGAGGTGGTGAGATACCCAATGGTGGTCATGATCAGCAGACCAACAATGACAATCAGGGTACCCATGACATACCCGGTGCCCCGAATGTTGGAAGCTTTCGTGATATTGCCAATATCATGGGCAACATGATGCAGCAGCAAGCAGCCCAGTTTAACCAGATCCTGACGGGTTTCATGACTCTGCATAATGAGACTCATGCTGGTGCTAATGTGAATCCTCATGCCGCAGTTCTGAATGCGGGAGGTTTAGCTGGAACTCCTCATACTCGTCTGATGGAGAGTTTCTTGAAACTGCAAGTGCCCACTTTCACTGGAGTGACCAAGGACCCCTTGTTTCCTAACAAGTGGCTTCGTGAGTTGGAGAAGGCTTTTCGACATCTACAATGTTCTTAAGCCCAAAAGATTCTTTTTGCGGAACAGAAGTTGCAACATGAAGCTGACGCTTGGTGGACCTCCACTAGGCCTGTTTTTGAAGGTTTGCACGCGAGTGTTGTAACTTGGGAGTTGTTCAAGGAAGCTTTCTGCATGAATTATTTTCCTTAAGCGGTGAAAGATGCGAAGGAAGCTGAATTTATGGTTCTTACACAGGGATCCTTGTCTGTGTTGGAGTACCAACAAAAGTTTGAGGAGCTTCATTTCTTTGCTCCTGATTCGCTGAAGCTTGACCTCGCCAAAGCGAAGAAATTCTCTAAAGGACTGCGCCCTGCCATTAAAGCTTACCTCACTGTCCAGCCTATAGTGAGTTATGCCCAAGTGGTGCAGAACTCAATGAAGTTGGAAGAAACTAACAAGGAGAATGCACATGTGCAAAGGCCCTGGCAGCCAAGGAACCCTGGTTTGGCAGATCGTAATGATCGGCGCTTTGTGAGACCTACACCCTACCCCACTCCTGCTTTTCAGCCTAGGAGTGTAGGTCAAAGCCTTGGTTTTCAGCAACCCAGCCAGTTTAGACAGTATGGCGGGAATCGACCACCAGTGATTGCAAATGCTAGGCCTGTGATTGCGAATCCTAGGCCTTTGGTTTAGAAGCCCCCTGTTGCAGCTACTCCAGTTGGACCTAGCAATCCTGTTTGCTTTTTTTGTAAGCAAGCTGGTCATTTTTCTCGTGCCTGTCCAAAGCGGCCTTCCCAACAACCTGCTCCTATGGTGAAGAATGCTCCTGCTCCTCCCTCTGGTAGAGTGTTCAGTATTTCCAGTGCTGAGCAAGATGCAAGCCATGATGTGATTACAAGTACATTATTAGTCGCTTATATTCCTGCATTTGTCTTATTTGATACGGGTGCATCTCATTCGTTCATGTCATCTGCATTCATCAAGAAGACTGGCCTAATCCCTGAGAAATTATCTAGTTGTCTATTGATTAGTACGCCTACTGGTCCTGTTGTGAAACTAGATAAAGGGTTAGTTAAATGTCCTGTGTTGATTGGTGAGAAGAACTTGGAAGCTAATTTGGTACATCTTGATATGAAGGACTTTGATGTCATTTTGGGAATTGATTGGTTGACAGCCCACAAAGCCGTGTTTCTTTGTTCCTCAAGGAAAATTCAGTTCCATATTTGTGGAAGTTCGGTCTTTGAATTTCAAGGAGAGAAAAGAAGGGTTTGTAAGAAGATATTGTCTGCACTGATGCAAGTCTATGCCCTGGTGGATGATGCTTCATCTGAAGGCAAGAGTAAAGTGGAGAAAAGAGGTGACGAAGTCAAGATTGTCTGTGACTTTGTTGATGTCTTCCCTAATGATCTATCGGGAGTGCCTTCAGATAGGGATGTTGAGTTTTCTATTGATCTCATCCCTGGTGCCGCTCCGGTATCTAAGGCTCCGTATAGGATGGCTACTACTGAGTTGAAGGAGTTACAAAACCAGTTGAATGAGCTCATTGATAGAGGTTTTGTGCAACCTAGTGTGTCACCTTGGGAAGCTCCGGTTTTGTTTGTCAAGAAAAAGGATGGTAGTATGCGTCTGTGCATCGACTACCGTGAGTTGAACTAGTTGACCATCAAGAATAGATACCCGCTGCCCAAAATTGATGATCTCTTCGATCAGTTGAAAGGTGCAGCTGTGTTCTCGAAGATTGACTTGAGATCTGGATATCACCAGTTGAAAGTGAAGCCAAGTGATATCTTCAAGACAGCCTTCCGAACAAGGTATGGTCATTATGAGTTTAGAGTCATGCCTTTCGGTTTGACTAATTCTCCTACAATGTTCATGGACCTCATGAATAGAGTATTTCATGATGTGTTGGATAAGTTTGTGATTGTCTTCATCGATGACATCTTGATCTATTCGAAGAATGAAGAAGAGCATCGAAGCCATCTAAGTTTCACTTTGCAAAGACTGCGAGAAAAAAGTTGTACGCCAAGTTTAGCAAGTGTGATTTCTGGCTCAAGAGAGTATTATTCCTCGGCCATGTGGTTTCAGTTGAAGGTATTCGTGTTGATCCAGAAAAAGTCCAAGCAGTGGCTAATTGGGAAAGACTGAAGACGGTTACGGAAATAAGAAGTTTCCTTGGATTGGCGGGTTACTACAGAAGGTTTATTGAGAACTTTTCTCGGTTGGCTGCTCCTATGACTAAGTTAACCAGGAAAGAAGAGAAGTTTGTTTGGTCTGACACTTGTGAGAAGAATTTCCAAGAGTCGAAGGATAGATTGACAAGTGCCCCGGTTTTGACTATACCTGATAGTTCTGGCGGTATGACAGTCTATATTGATGCGTCGAAGATTGGTTTGGGTTGTGTACTGATGCAACATGGTAAGGTCGTAGCCTATGCTTCTCGACAATTGAAAGATTATGAGCGGAATTACCCCACTCACGATCTAGAACTTGCCGCTGTTGGCTACGCTTTGAAGATTTGGAGACATTACCTCTACGGTGAGAAGATTGCCATTTTCACAGATCATAAGAGTTTCAAATACTTCTTTACCCAAAAGGAGTTGAACATGAGGCAAAGAAGATGGTTGGAATTAGTCTCTGATTATGATTGTGATATTCAGTATCACCCTGGTAAGGCAAACGTTGTTAATGATGCTCTTAGTAGGAAGAATCAGAAGAAGACTTTGGATTTGAATGCTTTGAGTCTACCCTTGTTGTCTTCTATTGAGAGTTTTGATTTGGAAGTTGTCCCTGAGAATTATGATTTTGTTCTTTCTGCCATTACGGCAAGATCCAGCCTCAGAGATAAGATTGTTGCCTTATAGAGTTCTGATCAAGAATTTAAGGACAAAGTTGAGAAGATTTCTTTGAATCCTGAGTCGGACCCCGACTTTGGTATATCCATGGATGGTGCTTTATTGTTTAGAGGTAGACTATGCATGCCAGCAAATGAAGAAATTAAGAAGGAAATATTGAAGGAAGCACACTAGTCAGTCTTTACAGTACACCCTGGAAGCACCAAGATGTAAAAGGACTTGAAGGAACATTTTTGGTGGATTGGATTGAAGGCTGATGTTGATAATTTTGTTGCCAACTGTGAGACTTGCCAACACGTGAAAGCAGTTCATCAACCCTTTCCTATTCCTAGTTGGAAGTGGGAGGATATCTCTATGGACTTCGTGACTAGCTTGCCCCGGACAAGTAAAGGCAATGACACTATGTGGGTGATTGTTGATAGGTTGACCAAATCAGCCCATTTCATTCATATGAAGATCACTCATACTCTGGATAAGCTAGCTAGGTTGTATGTGCCAATGAGTGCACGAGTGCCAATGAATGCTCTGAAGTCCTCGGCCATCTGAGTAATCTGTGACTCTATCCTATCCTCCTCTCATACATCTGCTTCTGTCTGACTTCCATCCTCTCTAGTATGGAAGTCATCAATCTCATTTGAGCACCTAAATCAGAAGTCTTTGGGACTGAATGAGAAGGGCCTCTTGCCTCAAAGTGTGGTGATCTAGGAATCTCAGGATACTCAGGATCAGCCTCATGCATCACTGTGTCCTCCTCAACTTGATCATCAGAATCTGGACCAAAATCACCCTCATCTGCTGGAGCCTCATCCTCATCCTCATCTGTATCCTCCTCACCATCTAGACCTGGAGATCTCACAATCTGAGTGAGCCTCATTTGCCTGATAGTCCTAGTCCCAATGGCATATCCCAGTGAACCAGTAAGCTCCTCAGTGTCCTCAAAACTAACCCTGAAGTGTCGGAAGATCAATGTTAGTAGTCTCCCGAAGCAAAGGTTCCTCATACCAGGACGTGTCACTAGATCTATTATGACCTGCTGGATGATGTAGGACAAGTCTATCTAAAAGCCTGTGTAGATACGGTAGATAACTATGGCCTCCATCACAGAAACCCAGTTGTGATGTCCGGCCTTCAGCATGATGTTTCGGCCAACAATGCGACCGATGATCCTAGCTGAATCTGTCATCTGTCCGTTGTCTCGCGGAAGGTAGCACTTTTAGTCATCCCAGAGAGTGGCGCATATCTCATGAAGCTCATAGGGTAGCAAGAATCTGTCTACCTTTGCCCCTGTAGGTATCCATAGGCACTATCGTGGATAGTGTGGTACATGGAGAATGTGTGCCAAATCCCTAGTGGAGAAGCGGATCTATGTCTCTTTGACCCTGCTCTCAATGATGAGTCTGAAAGGACTGCCCTGTCCTCTTGCCTCCTCGACAGACGTGAGGTTGCTGAAGAACAGCCTAACAAGCTCAGGATAGACGGGCAAGTCCACTGTGAAGAGATGAGTTCATGCTTGTGTGTCGAATCGCTGTCGGATCCTGAAAACTTAAAGCTCTTGCAAGTGAAGAAGTCGGCCGTACTCCATGCGGCAGTACTCGAAGTATGCCTCGTACAGGAACTCTGCCTGTGGTGTGTCGAAGCGATCGAGTCGTATGACTTCTACTCTAGGCTGAGCTGGAACTCGACCTCTGCCTCGCCTAGCTCCAACTATCCTGCCTCTGCCTCGTCCACCTCTCTGCATGGTGTGAAGTCTATTGGAAAAGACAAAGGATGTTGCATGTTAGTATTGTTTCGAAAATTAAGTCAGAAGGGCGTTTTCGTAATTTTCATCAAAATTGGAAATTTGGGGGAAATGCAAATTGAGCACACTAGGATGTATGCAATACTTGTAATTGCATGTCTTTGAAGTTTATTTGAAGAAAATCGATTGAAATCTCAGTCTAAAGTTGAAAATTCAGCAAGAAGGAATTTGGGGATTTTGAGATTTAGGTCAAAATTGGATTTTTGAAAATTTTGAAACTTGTGAAATCAAAGTACATGTCCACATTCATAATATCATTTTGAGCATGTAGCATTTGATTTTGTGCGAAAACTCCAAGCGGTTTGAGAGAAATCGAAAATTTTCTAAAGTTAACGATTTCGGTACGAAAGCGATGTGAAACTGCAAGATTGTGGTAGAACTTGTTGTTTAATCATGGTATTGTGCTAAAAACTAGTGGAGCATGTTTCTAAGTGTTCCTAAGCATGATTTCTAGCATTAGACACAAGCAACACATGGTTTTTTGATGATTTGCAAGTTTGAGAAGATGAACTTGAGTGAGAAAAGAATGATTTACCTTGTGTGAAGTTGATGAGTGTTGTAGTGTTGTTGTTGAAGCACCAAACTACTTGGAAATTACTTAGAAAGACCTTAGCACTTCTTCCCTAGAACTCCCTCTCAAGTATGCAAGGTTTGAAGTGTGTTTGGAATGGGTTTTTGGCACTTAAAACCTATTTTTCGTGTGCTGTGAGCTTTGGTCAACTCATTGGTCGACTGGGCACTCGACCAAAGGACCCAATAGCCCCAAGTGCTGTTGGATTTTGGAAAAAATAATTTTTGTCCAATGATTGATTGTTTGATGACTAAATGGATGTATTTAAGCATGATTTAAGATTTTTAATCATTTGGACTTTTGGATTGTGTCGAAACTTCGAAATCTTGTGTTTTTGACATTTTGG
This sequence comes from Hakea prostrata, assembly GCF_041222555.1. Taxonomy (NCBI): domain Eukaryota; kingdom Viridiplantae; phylum Streptophyta; class Magnoliopsida; order Proteales; family Proteaceae; genus Hakea; species Hakea prostrata. The sequence continues at coordinate 54,348,143 of NC_142600.1, read as the reverse complement.
ATTTTGCAGTATGGTTATGTTAAGAAGCGGGCGTGTTGAATCCAGTGGTCACGGAAGTGACGAGATACCAATCGGTGGTCATGAACAGCACACCCACACTGGTGACCAAGGTACTCCTGATGTACCCGGTGCCCCGAATGTCGGAAGCTTTCGTGATATTGCCAACATTATGGGCAATATGATGCAGCAGCAAGCAGCTCAGGTCAATCAGATGCTGACCGGTTTCATGACTCTGCATAATGAGACTCATGCCGGTATCAATGGAAATCCTCATGCCGCAGTTCTTAATGCAGGTGGATTGGCCGGAACTCCTGATACTCATTTGATGGAGAGTTTTCTGAAGATGCAAGTTCCCAACTTCACTGGAGTATCCAAGGATATCTTGTTTCCTAACAAGTGGCTACATGAGTTGGAAAAAGCTTTTCGTCATTTCCAATGTACGGAAGCCCGGAAGATTTGTTTGTTGAGCAGAAGTTGCAACATGAAGCTGACGCTTGGTGGACTTCCACCCAGCCTATTTTGGAAGGTTTGCATGCTGGCATTGTGTCTTGGGATTTGTTCGAGGAAGCTTTTTGTAAGAACTATTTCCCAGAAGCAGTGAAGGATGCGAAGGAAGCTGAATTTGTGGCTCTTACACAAGGATCTTTGTCAGTGTTGGAATACCAACAGAAGTTTGAAGAGCTTCACTTCTTTGAAGATTGACATTGCCAAAGCGAAGAAATTTTTCAAAGGATTGCGACCTACAATCAGGGCATTTCTCACCATTCAGCCTATTGAAAGTTATTCCTAGGTGGTGCAGAATGCCAAGAAGCTGGAAGAAACTGAGAAAGAGAATGCTAGAGTACAAAGACCCTGGCAGCCAAGGAATCCAGGATTTGTGGATCGAACTGATAGACGCTTCGTGAGATCTACGCCATACCCTACTCCTACTTTCAGCCTAGGAGTGTACGTTAGAGACATGGATTTCAGCAACCAGGCCAGTTTGGTGGGAATAGACAAGCAGTGAATGTTCCAAATGCTAGACCGATGAATATGAATGCTAGGCCCGTAAATGCTATTCCTAGGCCTTTGGATCAGAAGCCTCCAGTTGCACTTGTTCCTATTGGACTTAGCAATCCTGTTTACTTTTTCTGTAAGCAGATTGGTCATTTTGCTTGTGCCTGTCCGAAAAGACCTGTTCAACAACCTGCTCCTATAGTGAAGAGTACTCCTGTCCCTCCTTCTAGAAGAGTGTTCAGTATTTCTGGTACGGAACAGGATGAGAATCATGAAGTGGTTACAGGTACTTTATTTGTTGCTTCTATTGCTGCATTTGTGTTATGTGATACGGGTGCTTCTCAGTCATTCATATCATCTGCATTTATCAAGAAGATTGATTTGGAACATAAGAATTTATCTAGTTGTTTATTGATTTGTACTCAACTGGACCTGTTGTGAAACTAGATAAAGGTTTAGTTAAGTGTCCTATTTTGGTTGGTGGGAAGAATTTGGAAGCCAATTTAGTACTTTTGGATATGAAGGATTTTGATATCATTTTGGGTATTGATTGGTTGACTACCCATAATGTAATTCTTTGTTCTTCGAAGAGAATACAATTCCGGAATTGTGGAAGTTCAAATTTTGAATTCCAAGGTGATAAAGGAAGAATTGGTAAGATGACATTGTCTGCACTGATGCAAGTCTATGCATTAGTTGAAGGTTTGCCATCTGAAGGAAAGATTAAGGAAGTAAAGAAAGTAGAAGAAGTTAGCGTTGTATGTGACTTTGTTGATGTCTTTCCTGAGGATCTATTAGGTGTGCCACCTGATAGAGAAGTGGAATTTTCTATTGATTTAATCCTTGGTGCTGCCCTGGTATCTAAGGCTCCATATAGAATGGCTCCTATTGAGTTGGTTGAGTTGCAAAAGCAGTTGAAAGAACTCTTGGATAGAAGTTTCATTCGACCTAGTGTTTCTCCTTGCGGAGCCTCGGTCTTGTTTGTTAAGAAGAAAGATGGTAGTATGCGTCTGTGCGTTGATTACCGTTAGTTGAACAAGTTGACCATTAAGAATAAATACCCGCTGCCCCCGAATTGATGATCTTTTTGATAAGTTGAGGGGTGCAGCAGTGTTCTCAAAGATTGATTTAAGGTCTAGATATCACTAGTTGAAAGTGAAGTCAAGTGATATTTTCAAGACGGCTTTTAGAACAAGGTATGGTCATTTTGAGTTTCGAGTTATGCCTTTCTGGTTGACTAATGCTCCTACTGTGTTCATGGACCTCATGAACCGAGTCTTTCATGATGTGCTCGATAAGTTTGTGATAGTTTTCATTAACAATATTTTGATTTATTCGAAGAGTGAAGAAGAGCATGCAAGGCATCTAGATTTCACTTTGCAAAGACTTCAAGAAAAGAAGCTTTACGCTAAGTTTAGCAAGTGTGATTTCTGGCTCAAGAGTGTAGTATTCCTCGGCCATGTGGTTTCTGCTGAAGGTATTCATGTTGATCCTGAAAGGGTACAAGTAGTTGCTGATTGGGAAAGACCGAAGACTGTAACGGAAATAAGAAGTTTTCTTGGCTTGGCAGGCTACTACAGAAGGTTTATTGAGAATTTTTCTAGGTTGGCTACTCCTATGACTAAGCTAACTAGAAAGGAAGAGAAGTTTGTTTGGTCTAACGCATGCGAGAAGAATTTCCAAGAATTGAAGGTTAGATTAACAAGTGCCCCGGTGTTGACTATACCTGATAGTTCTGGTGGTTTGACACTCTAAACTGATGCGTCGAAGATTGGTTTGGGTTGTGTGTTGATGCAACATGGTAAGGTTGTAGCCTATGCTTCTCGACAATTGAAGGATTTTGAGCGGAATTACCCCACTCACGATTTAGAGCTTGCTGCAGTTGTCTTTGCTTTGAAGATTTGGAGACATTACCTCTATGGTGAGAAAACCGCTATCTTCACGGATCATAAAAGTTTGAAGTACTTCTTTACCCAAAAGGAGTTAAATATGAGACAAAGAAGATGGTTGGAATTGGTTTCTGATTATGACTGTGATATTCAGTATCACCCTTGTAAGGCGAATGTGGTTGCTGACTCTCTTAGTAGGAAAAGTTAGAAGAAAGTATTGGACTTGAATGCTCTGAGTCAACCTTTGTTGTCTTCGATTTCGGATTTTGGATTGGAAGTTGTTTTGTCTGCTATGACGGCAAGATCCACCCTTAGAGACAGAATTGTTGCTCTGCAAGGTTCTGATCTGGAATTTAAGGAAAAGATTGAGAAGATCTCTTTGAATCCTGATTTAGACCCTGACTTTGGTATATCTATGGACGGTGCCTTATTGTTTAGGGGTAGACTTTGTGTGCCAGCTAATGAAGGAATCAAGAAAGAGATTTTGAAGGAAGCACACCAATCAATATTTACAATACACCCTGGAAGCACCAAGATGTATAAAGACTTAAGAGAACATTTTTGGTGGATTGGTTTGAAGGCCGATGTTGATGATTTTTTTGCCAAGTGTGAGACTTGCCAACATGTGAGAGCCGTTCATCAACCTCCATTTGGATTACTTCAGCCACTTCCTATTCCTAGTTGGAAGTGGGAAGATATCTCTATGGACTTCGTGACTAGCTTGCCTCAGACAGGTAAAGGTAATGACATTGTATGGGTAATCCTTGATAGGCTGACCAAATCAGCCAATTTCATTCCTATGAAGATCACTCATACTTTGGATAAGCTAGCTCGACTATATGTGGATAACGTAGTTTGTCTGCACGGTGTGCCTATAAGTATTGTGTCTGATCGTGATCCTAGGTTCACCTCAAGGTTTTGGAACAGTTTGCAGAAGGCCTTGGGAACCCAATTGAACTTGAGTACAACTCATCATCCACAGTCTGATGGACAATCTGAGCGGACGATTCAAACTTTGGAAGATATGCTTAGATCTTGTGTAGTGGATATGGGTGGAAATTGGGATGAACACTTAGCTTTGGTTTGAGTTTGCCTATAACAACAGTTATCAAGCAACTATAGGCATGGCTCTGTTCAAGGCTTTGTATGGTAACACTTGTAGGACACCCTTGTATTGGACTGAGACCAGTGAGAGAAAAGTCTTAGGCCTAGAGATGATTGAAGCTACAAGTGCAATGGTCGATATGATTAGAGAAAGGATTAAGTTTGCTCAGTCAAGACAGAAATCCTATGCTGATAAGAGAAGAACCGATTTGGAATTTTAAATTGGAGAGAAAGTTTTCTTGAAAGTTTCACCTATGAAGGGTGTGATGAGATTCAATGTCAAAGGAAAGCTTAGCCCTCGGTACATTGGACCTTTTGAGATTTTGGAAAAGGTTGGACCTGTTGCTTATCGTTTGGCATTACCTCCGTCTATTGCTGCTGTGCACAATGTGTTTCATGTTTCAATGCTTCGGAAGTACATTGAGAATCCGGAACACATACTACAGCAAGCATCTGAAGGACATAGTGCTAATCTTACCTATGATGAAGAGCCAACTGAAATATTGGATAAGAAGGACAAGCAATTGCGGAATCGCACCATCCCTTTGGTAAAGATTCTTTGGAAGAACCATACCCCTGAAGAAGCTTCTTGGGAGAAGAAAGAAGATATGAAGGAGGAATTTCCTCAACTTTTTGGAAGTACAGGTACGCTTTCAATTTCAAGGACGAAATTTCTTTTAAGGGAGGGAGAATGTGAAACCCAGCCCTAACCTAACCTTGACCTTGACCCGGTAACCCGGTTGTTTTTAGGTTCGAAGACCCGGAGTAAAGGAAGAAGCCAACTATGGGCCATCTTAGTAGAAGACATGGTGTTTGACTTTGAACCCATGGATGTTGATGATGGAGTTCCATACTTGGAGGTCTGTGCTGATCTGGAAAGGAAGCTGAACCTATCTGAAGATGAGATTAGTTGAAGGACTTGGAGTATTATCTGACTTGGTTTGAAGGCATTTCTATACCCTAGGTATGTCACTTGATATGTGTGCAAAAGCCCTTGAGGTTTAGAGCCCATTTGATCCTCCAATTCCCTAATTGTTCCTTGTTGTCTGCCTTGGTCAACTCCTTGGTCGACTGAGCCAGTGGACCAAGCACTCAACCAAAAGATTGTTAAATCCAAGAAAATGCAATTTTAGGGTTTTTCACTTATATTTAAACCCTACTTCGTGTTTCTTAGTTATGGCAGCCTCATAAACACTTTTTGAACGTGAGAAGACCTCTCCGAAACTCTCTCTGGTGATTCGAACGATTCCTTTGCAGATCTGAAGCCTCTCATCTTTGATCTGCCAATTCAAGGTTAGTAATCACTTCGACATTACGAATTTCTTTTCTTTAATCTTATTCTCGATTGAGATTTGGAAGAAGATGCTGCATCCTTGTAACCATCCCTTAGTGATCTCCTTCATTTTCTTGAGATCTATGATCATCGTCATGATCTTAACCCTAGCCTGATTATTTTCATGAAACCCCGACCTTGTTTGATCTTTCTGGAAACCCTTGGTAACCTCCCATGCGAGGGAAACCTCATGGGCAATATTTATGTTAATCTAAACTTGATTTTCTATGATTTAATTGTTATTTTCTTGGTTGCAATCATTCCCTCTCATCCTGTGATCATAGCCTTTTCATGGTAACCATAAAGGTTGAAACCCTAGTTTCTTGGGTCAAATCAAGAACCCATATTTTGACCATGACTTGATGATTTTACCTTCCCATATAATTCTAATACATTCTAGGAAGTTCCCCTTCGAATTTCGGATCAATCCGACTTCAAACGAAGAAGTTATGACCAAATCAGTTTTTACATTTCTGTACTGACTCGATTGGTCGACTGCATGGTCGACTGGGTCAGTAGACCAAGCATTTGACCAAAGGAGGTAGTAGCTTCATTTTTTGCCCGATTTGATTCATTTGCTCTCTGATCTTTTAGGTATCTTTCCTAATGTTGTATTTATGATTGTTAGGGGTCTATTTGTCAAGTTTGGTGTCTCTCTCTTTGATCTTTGGATTATCTTCGGCGATAATCAAGGTAAGGACAGTTATTTCATAATAACAAAGATCGCATACTCTCTGGTTTCTACATTATGGAACTATGAGTTTGTTTACTATTCTTGTACTTTATACTTCTGATATACTACTGTATAGTACTTGTTTATGTATTCTTTTTCATTATTCAAGCTTATATAAAATGTTTATTACTACTTGATCGGATTATGCTTTTACATTCTCTTTATATGATGAATTGTTGGTTGTGTATGTCATGACTGATCTGAGAATGTGTTTGATTAGGTATGGTTTAGGATTGGGAAGCGTCCTTTTGACGCTTCTGTCCATGGACATTGGAGGGAATAGTATGGGATGTTCTTCGAAGATGCCCATCGACGCTTTCCGAATCATTGGTTGTCATACCTAGGGTTGTCTAGTACTGTTTGGCTAGTATGTCCCCATTATATCAGACCCGAATCGGAAGGGTATTGAGACCGAACGACCCGTGGTAGCAATGTGATTCACGGGCGCTCAAGACCAGTAACCAATCCGTGAGAAGACGGGAATCATATAGTGGGGGTCATTTATTGGAGGGTCGCATATGGCTAGACTTGGGCTCATGGGAGCTCAAGACCGGTAACCAATTTGTGAGGGGACATGGGAGCTTCCTGTTTACCATATTTGGATAACCAATAGGGTTGATGAGTCCGTAGTTAGGGACTATTAGGACTCAAGTGCGAAGGATATGGGAAAGGATTGTCAGGGACGAGGAATGGACATATCTGGAACTGAGTTGATGTAATTGAATAGATGACTTGCATTGGGCTAGGCTTAACTCTGACATGCGCCAGTAGTTAGACCAATGGTGATGTGAGAGAGTGGTGACTTAACCCCCAGCCATGGAATGTCCCGAGGGATGAAGGACCCATTACCAACCGGCGTTGTGTGACTGACCCACCCAAAGAAGTACGGTGCTATGACTTAAAGCATGTTTGCTAATAGAGACCAGCATACATAGAGTTTAGATGCATACATACATTATTTGTTTCATACTACATTGCATCTTGTTATGTTCTGATATATGTATTTATGTTGTTATGAGTTAACTTGCCTTACTGAGTTTCTTTCGAAACTCATTCCTTTTTGTACAATCTTTTGTTAGATTATTCTACAGGTACTAACTACTACGACGGACAGTACGATGAAGTGCAAGCCGATGAAGCATACTACACGCAAGGTGTTGGCGACAATCAAGATTACACTGATGATCCCGCAAGTGCTCAAGTTGCATACTACGATTAGACGTAACGTGGAGATGGAACATCTATGTTGGATTGATGAAGTCCACTATTTTGAAGATGTCATATATAGGATGGAAAACTCTTAAGTTTAGTTTGTCTTTCTTATTTTCTTTTGTTTCAGTTGTAATTTCTTTTAGACTTACATACTACGTTCCGCTGTATCTATGGAGTGAGTTTCCGCCTCTCTCTACTCTATTTTGATATCTTCGGATATCTGGTATCATTTTCCGTACTCTGATTATATTGATTATTCATTTCTTGATTTTAATGTTTTGTTTATAATATTTAAACCTTGATTATTTCTTGTTTATGATTATGTTATTGTTTATGTGGGAGGATGATTTCCTCGATACTTGATCTTCAGGGCTATGGATCACACTCCCGGGTATGCCAGTTAGGGTACCGGCTGGGGGGATGTGACAAAAACAGATTTAACATGTTAGAGAAATCAAATCGAAAGAATGATCATGGCTTTATGAAGAATTTACAAAGATCGTGCTAAGATCAATATGAAGATCATAAAACCTTAAGAATCAATGGAGATTGTAGAAGAGATGGTTGCAAGGATGCAGCATCTTCTTCATAATCTCAACACAAAGAATAAATCATAGTAAGAGTAGATCAACACCATACAAGAGAGATTACTAACCTTTGATTGAAGAATAAGAGATGAAAAACTTAGAGTCTTGCAAGAGTTCTTCACAAACACCAAAGAGAGGCTTTGAGAGAGTCTTCCCACTTTCTCTAAGGGTTTTAGAAACAAAGGAGGCTAAGAAACTCATACTTCTATTATATAGAGCACCAACAAACCTAACAGAGGATCTTTGGCATACTCTGACCCTGTTGGTCGATTGGCCCAATCGACCACCCAGTCAACCAAGCAAGTCAACAAGGGCAAACATGGAATTGAAGGTCCAAATCAAGTCGAAACCCAATGAGCTTCTCCCAACACAACATATGACTTACCTAGTATAGAGAAATGTCTTCAAATCATGTCTAACTATACTTTGAGTCCATCAAATAGTCTCATCTTCAACAAGGTGCAGTTTCTTTTCCTATTCTGAACAAGCTTTCAAGTATGGAACACCATCATCAACTTCCATGGGTTCTGGGTCAAACACCATGTCTTCCACTGAGATGGCCCATTGTTGGCTTCTTCCTTTACTTTGGGTCTTCGGACCTACAAACAACAAGGTTTCCGTGTCAAGGTTAGGGCTGGGTTTCACACTTGCATTAGAATAAAGGATAGATCTAATCAAAGGAGATGAGTTGAATCATGAGTCTTTAGAATTTTGGGTTGTTGTTTCATACCTTTGTTATAGGCTTCTTAAAAATGAATTCGGACTTAAATCATCCCAAAATAGAATTAAAATTGGATGATCAAAAGTCAGAATTTCAGACTTGCAGATTTCCTGTAACAAGGGCAGTTCGCTCGGGAGGTCAGTTGACCCAACCAACCGCCCTAAGCGACAGGCTGGGTCATAGTAGCTCTGTGAAGTTTGTCTTCACTCTAATTTGACTCATGTCTTCAATGTATTTACACAACCTTATGTTTAAGTATCCTCTGTGTTTACTGGATGTGTTGTGGGTGAAGTTTAATTGCATTCTAGTAAGCTTTACATATTTACAGGTAAGGACACACTTTCTGTAAAATCCAGCCCTATCCTAACCCTAACTCTGACCCGGATCCATTGTTGTTTCTTGGTCCGAAGACCCAAAGCGGTGGTAGAAGAAACTTGTGGACCCTTTTGATTGACAATTTTGAGTCGGAGTCCAAGCCCATGGACATTGACGATGATACCCCTTACTTGATTACATTTTCGGTGTTTAATGAGAATCTGTGCATCGAAGAAGGGTGAATTAGTTGAAGTATCTAATGGACTCTCATGTACAATTAGAAGGTATTTTCTGAAACTAGACTTCTTGATTGACTTGTAGAAGGAAACCCCACTCAAATTGACCCCATATAGCCCTCCGAATCCCTATCCGAAGTTTGGTCGATCCTCCTTGGTCGATGACATCAACCAAAGTTTCCCAGACTCGAGTTAATGATTCCTTTGGAATATTTCCTACCCTATTTATGCTAGCCTCGTGTTTTGAGCCTAATCATTACCATACTTGAGAACGTGGAGAAGGTTCCCCAAAGCTCCTCCTTAGCATTGGTGAAGAAGATTCCACCCAAATCGTTGTCAATCATTGTTCTTTGTCTTTGTCTCCATCACCAACTACAAGGTATGATTCATCACTCTCACTCTCTATTCTATTCCTTTTCTTGTTGTTGAAACCTTGGAGTTGATGCTGCAACCTTGCAACCATCACTCCAAGTGTTCACTCTTGCTTAACCTATGATCCTCTCCCATGTCCATTGATGCTATGCTCTAATTTCAAGCCTTGCATATGCATTCCTTTCATTTTCTTCTTAAATTCATGCTTTCTTGTCCAAAACTGAGGTATATAGTGTGCTATGTATGTCTATGTTTATTACTAGCATATGATTCTAACGAAATTCTTATAAGTCCCCTAGCCAATTCATGCCTTTCCAATGCAAATGCAATTGATTTCAATCCATGCTATAATTCTTGTCTATAGAACTTAGTAGTCCAATTTGAGGCTTTCTATTTAGACCTTTAGATTGTGTTGAATCCTTGATTAGTAGTGTTCTCATACTGTTCTTAAGCATCCCTTCAAGTTCCGGATCGATCCGAGCCCCGGAAGACCGATTTTGGACCAAAATCCCAAAATCCACTATGCAGCCCCGAGACTGTCTTGGCCGATGCCATCGACCAAGAGCATCAACCAAACATGTTGTTGACTGCAACTTCACCTAGTTTTGACCTGTTCGACCTCTGATTCTCCCGATTTCTTCTATAATCTTTCATTTATGTTTGTTTAGGGTCTGAATACTATTATTGGATCATTCTTTGTGACTCTTGGATCATCATCAACTCAACTTAATGTAAGGACGGTTATACCCTTATGACATAGACTATATGATTTATACACCGATGTTAACAACTTGATAGGCTTAACTCATTGGTTGTATTTAGACATCATATGACTACTGTAGGTATCTTGTAACAGTAGCAACATGTTTAATTACTCCCATTTATTATGTCTTTTAATTCTTGTTATTTATTTATACACTTGATTATGCGATGTGATGAGTTATCTTTATGATGATGTATCATTTGGATATGATAAGATGATATGAAGAATGTGAAGGCTAGACTTGGGCTCACGGGTACTCAAGACCGGGGAAATCATCCGTGAGGGGAGATGAGAGCTTCCAGCCTACTATTTGTGGATGACCAATAGGGTTGATGAGTCCGTAGTCCAAGAGGGAATACGCTGACTCTAGTGTGAAGGATATAGGAAAGGAATCCAAGATATCTTAAATGGTTGAGGAGAAATGGACGTATCCGGATATGACTTGATACGACTGAGTACATGACTTGCATTAGGCTAGGCTTTTCCTTGACATGCGCTAATACTTAGACCAAATGGTGATGTTAGAGAGCGGTGACCGAAACCCTAGCCATGGACTATCCGAGAGGAATGCAGGACCCATTACCAACCAGTAACCCAAGATATCTTAAATGGTTGATGGTGTGAGTGCAACCTATCCAAAGAAGTATGGTGCTATGACTTAAAGCATGTCTACCATAGAGACCATCTGATACGGAGAAATTATAATCGAACCGGGTCCGACCTTGGTTCGACCCTCGACCCCGGTTCAGGAAGAAAGGAACCAACTCTCTTCTGAGAGGGCCAGATTCGAAAGATAACTTGCTGAGGAAGTAAACTTACTCAGTCAACAAGCACGCCCGAATCTGTGATAATCAAAGTGGATGAATAGTCAAGGAGACAATTAACAACACTTGCGGGAGATATTGATCGTGATTATATGATAACTACCATACAAGGATCATATTAACAAAGGAGTTATCTATTACCCCAACCATAAACGGATCTATCATTAACGAATTTATTCGTTAAGATCTGACGGCTACCCGAAGGGTACACCTGTAAATCCACAGTAAGTAGATGTGTCCATCCCAAAGCATCGAATCTCTCCCCAATCCGAAATGTCGCCAACTCTCCAACCCGAAATGGTCGACCATACTCTATGTGACAATGCCCAAAGTATGCATCGTAAAGAAACTCGGCCAATGGTGTAACAAAGCGGTGTCGATCAATCACCTCCTCTCGTGGCAGCAAAGGCACCTGACCTCTATCTCTCTTGGCTCCTACTACCCTACCTCGAGCACGACCACCTCGTCCTCTTCTCTCCATAGTGTATAAATATCTGTAGAAAAGATCAACAAGTCAATGTTAGAAGATTAACCCAAAATCGGACATGAAGGGCATTTTCGTAATTTTCGGAAATTTTCAAATTTTGGGAAAATTCAAGTTGAGTATACTGGCATATGCGCAATACTTAGAATTTCATGATTGTGATGTTTGTTCGAAGAAAACCGGTCGAAATTGCGTCCTAAAGTTGAAAATTCAGCAAGCTAGAAAAGAAGAATTTCGATGTTTAGGTCAAATTTGGAGATTTTTTATATTGTTGAAATTGGTTGGAGCGAATTGCATGGTAATGTGTAGCATGTCAATTGGAGCGTGTAGCATCAAATTTGGTGTTAAAACTCTTAGCGGTTTGGAAGAAATCAAAGTTTTACTAAATTTTGGAAATTTTCGGCTACGTTAACGAGAACAAGTTGAAATTTTGTGTTTTCTTGATGTTTAAACATTGTTGTTGCATGTAAACTATGGGATTATGTTTCTAAGCATGCATGAACATGTTTCTATCTAAGTGATACGGAGAGATTATGATCAGACCGGGTTCATACCTGGTCCGACCCTCGACCCCGGTCGAGACGGAGAGAACCGACTCGCTCCCGAGCGAACCGGATCCCGAAGATGGCTTGCTGAAGAAGAAAGCTTATTCGGCTGCAAGCATGCACTAATCCTACTTATGGATTAGGGTAATCACCCTAATGATGGCAGACTCGAATTGACGGCTGCGGATAATCATTATCGAAGGGATAATCATCACATAACCTAAAGGTTATCTCAGGAGTCTATTGCTCAATGGATCTAACTATTAAGATCCAACGACTACCCGAAGAAGGCTCAAGTGCATCCAACGAAGGAGATTCGAAGGTACACTCTATATAAACCTCACTACCATACAAGGTGAGGGGATCGAAAAGAATACTATCTGAGACTCAGGTTCAGATACATACTGATAGACCAAAACTATCAGCGATCTGCTATCTAGATCACCTTTCCCAGTTCTTCATTCCTTAGCTCTGTGCTTCTAGTAGAGCCGTTTGTGATTAAGTTCATCAACTGACTTAGCCTTCGGAGGTGGACTCCCGACCCCAGCGGTCGGGCCACATCTGACGCTTTCGTTTTGTAGGTCATCACGAGGATATTTAAGGGCTGAGCAGATTTTGGACGCATCAATTGGCGCCGTCTGTGGGAAACAACTTGAAAAGCCATGGTGACTAGATCAGTAGCCGCTGCACAACGCAATTCCGGTGTTCATATCCCTGGAGTGAATAATCCAGATATTCCCCAGGAAAGCCAAAATCCTATCGAGGTAGATGGTGGCCAGGGAGGACGTAATCCTCCTCCTGATACACTCCAAGATCAATTGGATCAGGTAAAGATTCAACTCTTGGAGTTGAGCCAAGCACTCCGCATGCTCACCAGACGAGTGGTTTTACCACAAGAACCTGATCAGCGCGATTCAGGGAGACGTGCATTGCCACGTGACCAGAGATTGGCTGAAGACCGGAATATCGATCAGAATTTTCGTGAAGGGGACCGAGGACTTAGGAGGATTGATGATCAACCGAGGCGAGACGATCGGTTCGACAGACCGCAAGAGAGTACAACTGATTCAAACACAAGGTTGGATACAGGGGTAAGAACTCACTCACCCACTGTCAGAAGAACCGTTCGTGATGATCGAGCAGTTCGCGATGAGCGGAATGCTAGGGAAGGACGGGCTATTCGTGATGATCGAGTAGCACGGGATGATCGTGTTAGTCGAGGTCGTGATCATATTGCTGAAGATCACCCGACCCAGATTGGTCAGGAATTGGCCAACATCAATGAGAAATTAGGGCAGTTGGCTAAGGGAAGAATAACTGAGGATATTTACTCAGTCATTCGGAAGACTCCCTTTGCCGAGCCAATTGCGGAATATCAGTTTCCCCGTAACTTCCGTTTGCCTACCTTTTCAACATTCGATGGCTCCGGAGATCCAACAGCTCACATCGGCTATTACCAACAGACCATGGCAGTTTCAGGTAATTCTGATGAAATTTTATGCAGGGTTTTTGGTTCATCTCTCACTGAAGCAGCACAAAAGTGGTTTCCGAACCTCCCCTCTGGAAGGATCATAAACTTTGACGGATTGGCGCGCCAATTCATAGGGCGATTCCAGAGTGGAATACAGGTAAAGAAAACGGAAGAGACCTTGTTTACTGTCAAACAAGGAAAGAACGAATCAATCAAAGAGTTTCTGAAAAGATTCAACAAAGTGACGATGGAGATAGAAAATTTGGATGAACAAGTAGCCAAAATTGCTCTATTCACGGGACTCACTAATCAGAAACTCCTGGAGTTATTACTACAGGATATGCCTGCGACTTATGCTTTGAGTTGGTACAGAGATGCCGAAGCGAGCTGAAGTCATGGAGATTCTAGATGCGCGCCAAGGAGATAATAAAGTCTCCAACAAGGAACAGAAGGCTCCCCGAGCGAAGCGAAGCCAAAGAAAAATGTCCGTGATCGGGTTGGAAAATCTCAGGCTTGGCGCCAAAGGTCCCCCGGTAAAAGTGAGTACACTCCATTGAATGCTCCTCGGGCTGATATTTTAAATATCCTCAAAAGAAAAAATATTTTAAAGTGGCCGCCTAAAATTCTTTTGAAACCCGGAGAGCAGCAGGATCGAGAAAAGTATTGCCGATTCCACAAGGACTATGGTCATTATACTAATGACTGTCGTCATCTGAAGGCAGATATTGAGAGATTAATATCTCAGGGACATCTGTCCAGTTTGTTAGCAGAAGAAGGGAGGAGCCACGTGAGCCACGTGCGGCTGCTCCTAAAAGGGATCGTTCGGTTAGTTCGGAACGATCAAGGGAGGCCCCGAAGTCTAAGAAGGGCAAGGAGGTGATTGAAGCTACTCGGTCACCAATCCTTACCATCTTCGGGGGACCAGAGCCCGAATCACTCCGTAGTCTGAAAACAAAATCCAAATTTGTTGGAACCGGAGAGACGCAGAAGCGGAAGAAGCTGAATGGTGAAGATTCTATCACCTTTAGCGAGGAAGACGAAAGAGATGTTTGTTTACCTCATGATGATGCTATAGTCATCAAGGTAGAGATTGCACGACGGGAAGTGCATAAAGTTTTGATTGATACGAGTCTGCAGCTGACCTAATTTCCTACGAAGTGTATCAAAAATTGAAGGTGGATCGGGACTTGATGAAACCTTCATCCACACATCTATATGGTTTTGCGGGGGTCATCTGCGGTGGCGGAAGGATCGGTCCGATTGGATTTATCCATTGGAAGTTTTCCTAAGGAAACAACCGTCCGAATCAATTTTTTGGTGGTTCGGGAACTGCTAGCTTATAATATGATCCTTGGGCGACCATCTTTATCCAAGATAGGTGCTATTGTTTCGACAAAGCACCTGAAGATAAAATTCCCGACTGATATGGGAATTGGTCAAGTCTCCTCTGACTAGAAGATCTCTCGGCAGTGTTACGTTGCCTATTTAAAAGACAAGGAGGGCCCGAGGAAGGTAACTGCCCTGCCCATAGAAGTTCGAGATGATCGGGAAGAGACAGAGATGCAAAGACCCGAACCAGTGGAGAAGCTAGAACAAATCTAGCTGTGTACCGAGGATGAGAAAAAGATTACTTATATTGGGTCTGAACAGCTGGAAGAATTTAAAGATGAGTTGAAGTTATTTCTTCAACAGAATAAAGATGTATTTGCATGGTCTGCTGAGGACATGCCCGAAATCGATCGGGCATTTGCAGAGCACAAACTCTGGATAGATCCTAAGGCGAAACCAGTGATACAGAAAAGAAGAAATTTCTCCATTGAAAAATATGAAGCCGTTCGAAGTTGAAAAACTTAAGAATTCTTGTTTCATAGAACCAATTGAGTGCCCAACTTGGTTGGCCAACGTGGTAATGGTAAAAAAGGCGAATGGGAAGTGGAGGATGTGTACAGACTACACAGATCTTAACAAAGCTTGCCCAAAAGATTGCTACCCGTTGCCTCGGATTGACCTCTTGATAGATGCGATCAGAGGATATGAAACTTTAAGTTTCATGGATGCCTACTCAGGGTATAATCAGATCCTTATGAATAAGGAGGATGAGAAGTATATGGCATTCATGACTGATCGTGAAAGCTATTATTACAAGGTCATGCCTTTTGGCCTAAAGAATGCAGGAGCAACATATCAAAGGGCCGTCAACAAGATTTTCAAAGAGCTGATAGGAAAGAATGTTGAGGCTTATGTTGAAGACATGCTAGTGAAAAGCTTTACAAAAACAAATCATATTACAGATTTGACTGAGGTATTCTCAGTACTGCGGAAATATCAAATGAAGCTAAACCCAGAAAAATGTGCCTTTGGAGTCTCCTCGGGCAAATTTTTGGGCTTCATGGTATCACAGAGGGGAATTGAGGCTAATCCCGCCAAAATACAAGCTCTGATTGATATGGAGGCTCCCAAAACTGTTCGGGATGTGCAGTGTTTAACAGGGAGAGTTGCTGCTTTAAATCGATTCATCTCCAAGTCTGGAGAAAAATGTTTGCCTTTCTTCAAGACACTTAAAGACCTGAAGGGCGAGTAAGGAAGCGAAATGGACTGAAGAGTGCCGAAAAAGCTTTCGAGGAATTAAAAGAAGCACTTGGACAACCACCGATCCTGTCCAGACCAGAGAAGGGGGAAATATTACAGCTATATCTAGCGACGTCCCTTTCAACGGTCAGTGCAGTACTTGTTCGTGAAAAAGATAAAAAACAGTGGCCGATTTACTATGTAAGCCACGTGTAGCTAGATGCGAAGACAAGATATTCACAGATTGAGAAGCAGGCTCTGGCTCTCATGATGGCCGCTAGGAAGCTAAGGCTATATTTTCGGGCTCATCCAATTGAGGTATTTACAACTTTTCCTCTTAGTAAAGTTCTTAACAAACCTGATTTGTCAGGAAGGATGGTGTCCTGGTCGGTTGAACTCAGCGAGTTCCAAGTGAGCTTTAAGCCCAGAACTGCAATCAAGGCTCAGGCATTAGCCGACTTTGTAGTAGAAACTACTGCATCGGTGGAACCCACCATTGAGTATCCCATTATACCAACCACTTGGGAGGTATATGTGGATGGTTCGAGTAATAAAGATGGAGCAGGAGCTGGAATTCTATTAAAAAGTCCAGCAGGATTTATTATTCGATATGCTTTGAGATTTGCATTTGAAGCAAGTAATAACAAAGCAGAATATGAGGCTCTGGTAGCAGGACTTCGGTTGTCAAAAGCATTATCTATTGCAGATGTTACTATTTATAGTGACTCTCAACTTATAGTCAACCAAGTCCAGGGGGAGTATGGTATTAAAGAACCACGCTTGCAGAAATATCAAGAGATAGTGCAGGCATTTCAAAACCAATTTCGGAATTTGAAGATATCTCGGATTTCGAGGAATGAAAATTCATGGGCGAGATGAGCTATCCCGACTAGCCAATGCCAAGGAAAAGAATCTAGACCCTTCGGTCTACATTGAAGAGATAACTTTTCCAAGTTATCATGAGAAAGAAATTTCTTATATTGAAGCGAACGTTCTTTGGATGGATCCGATAATCGAGTATCTAAGGGATGACAAATTACCTGAGGATCCAATAGAGGCAAGGTTGATCAAGATTCGATCAGCTAGATTTGTCATTCAGAATGGGAGACTATACAAAAGATCTTATGCTGGACCCCTTATGAGATGTATAGGCCCCGAAAGAGCAAAATCAGCTTTGGCTGAGGTTCATGAAGGAATTTGTGGAGCTCACATGGGTGGACAAGCCCTAGCTCACAAAATTCTGAGACTTGGGTTATATTGGCCTAAGGTCCAAGAGGCTGCTATGGAATACGTTCGTCGATGTGGTAACTGTCAAATTCATGCTACTGTATCGAAGCGCCCGGCGGAAACTATGACTTCAATTCTAAATCCCATTCCCTTTGCGATGTGGGGAATTGATATCATGGGCAAATTCACCAAGGCATCAGGCGGACTGGAATATCTGATAGTAGCAATTGATTACTTCACAAAATGGGTAGAAGCCGTTACACCGGCGGCAATTACTGAGAAAAAAGTGGAGAAATTCGTGCTTGAATCAATCATATATCGCTTTGGGATTCCAAAGATTATCGTCATCGACCATGGTACTCGGTTCACTGTCCACAATTTGAGCAATTACGTGGAACATATATGATCGAGCATCGTATGTCCTCAGTGGCATACCCCCAAAGCAATGGACAGGTAGAGGTTACTAACCGAACGCTATTGGAAGGAATAAAGAGAAGACTCGAAGCTGACAAAGCTTCTTGGGTCGAAGAACTTCATAATGTACTGTGGGCTTATAGAACTACGGTTCGAACACCCATAGGAGAAACTCCATTCAAGTTGGCATATGGATCCGAAGCATTGGCACCAGTGGAGATAATGGCGGGGACATTACGGGATCGTGAGTTCTAGGAAAAAGCAAATGAACAAGGACTGCTTGATAGTCTTGATTTGTTGGATGAAGTTCGGGCAAAGGCAATAGCACGAACTCAACATTATCAAAGAAGGATAGCGTCTCATTATAATACTCGAGTGAAGAATCGTTGGTACTTAGCCGGAGATTTGGTTTTGAGAAACACCCTAGCTTCCAACCCGCGTCACCAAAGAAAATTGGACCCTTCCTGGGAAGGACCTTGTATGGTTGTGAAACCGGTCGGTTCAGGAGCTTACAGGCTGAAGAACATCAACACCCAGAAAGAGTTGGATTGTTCGTGGAATGCTAGGCATCTCAAAAAGTTTTATCCTTGATGATGATTTCAATTTTGTTCGCGATGTAATCATTTTCAACTCAATCAATGCAATTTTTGGCTTTCAACAAACTATCTTTTGATTGGGGGGCATCATACACCACATTCAAGAACAAGATCCAACTATAAGGCATCGGATGAAAATTCGTGTGGGTCCTTCAACACTTATGGAAATTTTTCGGACTTTCTTAAGTCGAGGCATCGGATGAAAATCCGAGTGAGTTCCTTTTGCAAGGCGTCGGTTTGAAACCCAAGTAAGTTCCTTCAAGACTTATTGAATTTTTGAATTATCCTTAAGTAAAGGCATCGGTTTAAAACCCGAGTGAGTTCCTTCTCAGACTTATTGTATTTCTCCGGAAATCCTTAAGTAAAGGCATTGTTTCAAACAACTAAGACCTAATGCAACAGCGATTCAAGTGGCTAGCAAAGTTCAAGATAAAGTTAGTTTCTTATTTCTTCAAAAGATCCAAAGAGGCCAGTATCAAAACAATTACAAGAGCTGGATACAATCTTCGGTCAAAAAAGAAAGTCATCATAGGTGACTGTTAAGAAGTTATACAAGATCGACGCGACTTTGCTAGAACAAACATATGAGTCAACCATTGGTGTGGATTCAAGGAAAAGAAGAGAAGAAGTGAGGATTACAAAAAATATTTCGGTATGCATAAAATCCTCCGCAATTTCATACTCTTTGTCCAGCTTGTCCAGGAGAAGTATGGTCCTCAACCAAACTTGCATTTAGGACAAGCTCGTCATAATTGACTTCTTCCAGGGGAGAATAAACAGGAGAATCTTCCAGATAATGCATAATATCTGGATCGGAAGGTGGAGGATCAATCTTATCCTTGGTCCAGTCGGGAGGAGGAATACCCAGGTCGGTAAATACTTCAGGATGGCAAACAGCACTGTAGGGAGTCGTATCAAAACGAGGATCCTTCCTTAATATTGATTCCCATACTTCGTTCTCACCATCCCGGTACGCCTGCAAGTTATAAGCATTCAGCATATCAACAAAGGGCTTATTGTGTAAATACTTGAAGACGCAGGCTCCGCGAACATCAGTTGGAAGGGATTCGGGCAAAGGAACGACAGCTTGCCTTTCAGGTAACGTTTCAGATCCTTTGGCTCCTGACTTTCCAACTGTTCGCTCCAGTCGCCGGATCTTCTCTCTGGCATCATCCAAGTCCGACTGAAGACGACCAATAATCGAATTTTTTTCTCCTGCCACCTCCCAAGCTAGATTCCGAAGGCGAGCAATCTCAACATCTTTAGCCTCGGAGATTTCCCGAAGCCTAGAAACTTCATTGCTCAACCTCTTGAGCCTAGAAACTGCTTCCACTTGGTTGTGGAAGTTACCAGCAAGACATCTGCAAACAACTTCCGAGTTAAGAAGGAGCAGAAGAGTAATTTTTCAGAATCAAAGGATAATGAAGAAAGACTTACATCACCAGTGACATCGTAAAGACTTCATCTGGAAGTTTGGAAAGAATTGCGCTCTCAGAAGGCATTCAAGCAGCAGTACACCATTCCAACGCTCTGTCAAACTCATTTGACACTAATTCAGGGGAAGGATGAGAAGGATGAGCTACACAAAGAGAAGGATGAGCTGCATCACTTGTCAACCGACGGCGCTTCCTAGTGGCAAAATCCTTCGACTCGGAAGGAGAGGAGGAGGATGCCAAACAAGCATTAGAATGGGAAATAGGAGCAGCACCTGCTGGGACCACACCTTCATCAGACGCCAACATAGTTGCCTCAGATGCCCGAAGAGTCTCTTTCGGGGGTGCACCAACAGTCTCACCAGCACCATCGACAATGGAGTGATCAAGATCTTCCTGGGAAAGACGAGCGATCACTTCGGGCAAAGGAGGCGCAGGGACGGCATCAATAGAAACTGTGGGAATCTGACTTGAAGATTCACCGGCAGCAGTCGCCTTACGCTTGGAGGATTCACTAGCTGAAACCACCTCACTGGCCCCAACCACCACCGACGGAACAATTTTCTTGCAAGATTTTGCTCTGATAAAGTTCGGGTTGATCTTGGGAGCCACTATGCAAACAAACAAGCCGTATCAGTACAGAAATAAAACGACAACAACAAGAGGGAAAACCCTAGTTTTTTATCACTTCCGACAAAACCAAATAACTAAACCCCAAGTATAACTACTATGCCATTTACTCAGGGGGGAAGTGGGGAAAGAGATGAGTAATCAAGAAACTCACTTGTTCAGAAGTTGATAGAGCTATTGTTGGAGTACGAGGAATACGGAAACAGGCCGAAGGACGAAAGGTCGCTTTAGCACTTTAGCAAATCTAACTTGCAGATGGCAGGATAGATGGAGAGTACCCACGAAGGCTTTAAATAGCCTCAGGTATTAAGACGACGGTTGAAGGCTAAGGACAACCGATGACCTAGATCGAAATGACGCTTCGAAATCCGCAGAAAGCAAGATCAACGGTCGGAGGGATGCCACATGGAAACATGTGGAAACGAGCACCTGATGCAGAGATACCTCCAATCGTCACACCGCCATTAAAACAATGGATGTATTTCCAATTCATTGGAAACAGTGAATGGTATACAAAAGCAAGAAAACGTTTGAACTTCGCAGAAGGGAAACGTGCGGACTTTGCAATAAATGAAGTAGTGGGGAAGATTAATGCATCTTTCCGAAACGCATCTTCACAATATTTCTACAAGATTATTGTTCGGCGAGGAATGTAAAGTTAAGTGATAAGTTTTATCATTAATACTTTGATATTCAAGGCAAGATTTCGGCAGGAGACGGGGAAATATAAAGGCCAATTTGAAAAAGAAATGTCTATTCATTAAATAGAGGGTAAATCTTTACAAAAAGATAACTCCCTAAGCCTTTTCTTCATTGTTGCCCGAGGGACCCTGGTCGGGAGGACTTTTCTCAGGATCATGAGAAGAGCCTTCCTCAAGAATGGCATCGGCTAAATCCTCTTCAGCAGCAACTTGAGACTCGGCTTGTGATTTCTCCTCTGGAAGTGCCGGCTCGTCAGCCAGGTATGCCTCATATTGAGGGTTAGCTGGAAAAGGATCATCTTCTTCCTAAGCCCAGTCCGGGAGATCCATACCAACTTTCCCGAAGACCTCTTTGTGGCATACCTCATGAAAGGGAGCAGTGTCGAAGGCAGGGATTGATCCGAGAATTCGCTCCCAAACGTCGTTCTTCCCCAAGCGATAAGCTTGAATGTTGTAGATACCTAGCAGCTCGGAGAAAGGTACGCTGTTCAGGTTTTTCCGAACACACTCCTTCCGAAGCTCTGGCTTTATATGCTCGGGCTTGCTAGGGATCGCCAACTTCAGATGTTCTTCGAGCTCCCTACTCTTGAATTCAAGCCTGTCACCAAACAACGTGGCAGCTGCTTTTTGCTTCCTGGCCTCGCGCTCGGCAGCAGCGGCACGAATCTTCGATGCTTCGAGGGCCTCCTTGAGGGAGATCACTTCTTCCTCATGCTTTTTTTGTAGCTCTATGGTAGCTGCAGTCAGCTGTCTATTTTAGAATTGGCTTTGGCCAAATTCTCTTCTCAGGTTTGCAGCAAGGAGCTGGTGCGACCAACCCGGCTCAATGCTTCCATGTGTTGATAAAAGCTCAACACAACATTCCTGGGAAGGCGGAAAATATCAGAAGAAGTCATAGGAAATTATGAAAAAATAAGTAAGAAAGAAGACCGGTACCTTGTAGATTGACTAACAAGGGAGGTGTCATCCAGGGCTTCAAATTCCTGGCGATCAGAAGGAGCAAGACTGAGGGAGCTCCATTCTACAGCTTTCTCAGGATCCCGAGTCACCCTGTTGGTCAGCTTCAAAGTCCACTGGGGGGTGAAGAACTCCTCACAATCCGTTGAAGCTTTGGATTTTTTATTGGAGGAAGCATCAATTGTGTCATGCCTCCTTTTGGTTTGGGCAGAGGAAGAGATATTGGACCTCTCAACCATCGGTTTTTTCCCTTTACCCGAAGCATCAGCCACGGGCCTGATATTCCTGATACCCCTATAAGAGGGGTCGGGAGAGGTAACAGAAGCCTCTTGATCTATGGTCAAAGCTCTGGGTGATCGTTGCTCGGCTGTCACAACTGCCCTAGCGGCCTTCACCCGCAGGCTCTCAGGGTTCATTCTTGGGGGCACTGCAAAGAAGAATGACAAGAGTCAGAATTAAAGACATATCACTTCAGTAAAATTAAAGGATGGTGGTTAGAAGCTCACAATGAGCCAAGCCCCAGTACTGAAGGATGGAGTTATACTCCACTTCAAGTCCATGTATCTCTTGATACCATGGAATGGATTTGATCTTCCTGACGGCCGCCTCGTCTTCTCTGGATAAGGGAAGGCCTCGGTTATTCTCGGAAGAAGAAGTACACCTCCTCCAGGCGGTTGGGAAGTTAAGATCTGATGGAGGCGCTCGACAGAAAAAGTATCGTTCTCGCCATCTTTTGTGGTTAAAAGGGCAAGTTCCTTTGACAAGGATGCTGCCCCTCCAATCAAGTTCAGCCTTATTGCGTTTGGACAGAAAAACCCATCCGGGAGGATGGGAGATAGAAAGAACATGAAAATGTACAAAGAGAGAAAGAGATGGCGTAATGCCAAGTTCAAAACACAAACCCAAGAAGCCGATGATGAGACGCCAGCTATTGGGGAGGAGGAGCATTCCAGGACAAATATTCCAATGATTCAGAACTGCGGAGAACAAAGGATTAAAAAAGGGAAAGCGAACCCCGCTTTCCAGTGCATCTATATACAGAGAAAATTCACCCAAAAGGGTTGAATCAACCCTCTCATCAGGGTGGGGAGCCCTAACCTGATAAGAGGAAGGAAAATCAAAATCTTGGATAGCTGAAAGAAGGGTTTCCTCATTATAAATGGAGGGAACAGAGCCAGGTCCACGATCGGACCCGGAAGTTTGAGGCTGCCTAGAAGACTCGACAATCTTGGAAGATCCAGACTCGAGAAGGACCGGAGAAGTTTCGGTTTTTCTTTCTAAACCTTTTTGAGAAACTTCAGTAAACTCGCACTAGATGACAGTTAGGGTTTTGTTATCACTATCCGACTGTTGGGGAGCAAGAGAAGCAAAAGCCTCACTGCTATTACCAACACTGGGTACCAGAGAAGCCCTATCGTCCGCCATTACTTGTTTCAGTAAACTACAAAAAGAAAAAGACCAGTAAACTTACTGATTCAGTGAGGCGGAAGCTTGAGAGCAAGAAGGCACGAAGCAGACAACAAAGGTTCAAATTCCAGACAGGAAGAATTAAACCTACGAAGACAACGAACCGCTTTTAAAACTCCCGCACGAGTGTTCGGGAATCTGAACGATCGAGATTGATTCAAAATCAACGATCAAGATTGAAAGACGTTTTGAAAGTTTGAACTCACGAATCCGAAATAGGCGTTCGGAAACCGTCGCTTGGATGACGTGAGCCACGAAAAATCAACTGCAAGGAGATACGTGGCCTTACACTCACAACGCTCGAGGAAAAGTGACCACCGCATTAAATGTGATATGACATTTAATGAAGCACGCAGAGATTATCACCTGACGAAGAACCCAGTTAAAAACCAAGCCCTCGGGATCGACCGAACGCTTGGTCTGGGGGGCTCGTGATACGGAGAGATTATGATCAGACCCCGGTTCATACCTGGTCCGACCCTCGACCCCGGTCGAGACGGAGAGAACCGACTCGCTCCCGAGGGAACCGGATCCAGAAGATGGCTTGCTGAAGAAGAAAGCTTATTCGGCTGCAAGCGTGCCCTAATCCTACTTATGGATTAGGGTAATCACCCTAATGATGGCAGACTCGAATTGACGGCTGTGGATAATCATTATCGAAGGGATAATCATCACATAACCTAAAGGTTATCTCAGGAGTCCTCTACTAGTCCAAACTAGTAGAAGTCTATTGCTCAACGGATCTAACTGTTAAGATCCAACGACTACCCAAAGAAGGCTCAAGTGCATCTACCGAAGGAGATTCGAAGGTACACTCTATATAAACCTCACTACCATACAAGGTGAGGGGATCGAAAAGAATACTATCTGAGACTCAGGTTCAGATACATACTGATAGACCAAAACTATCAGCGATCTTCTATCTAGATCACCTTTCCCAGTTCTTCATTCCTTAGCTCTGTGCTTCTAGCAGAGCCGTTTGTGATTAAGTTCATCAATTGACTTAGCCTTCGGAGGTGGACTCCCGACCCCAGCGGTCGGGCCACATCTGACGCTTTCGTTTTGCAGGTCATCACGAGGATATTTAAGGGCTGAGCAGATTTTGGATGCATCACTAAGAACAACAAGTTTAACATGGTATTTTGAGAAATCTAATGAAGAAATCATTTGAGAAGATGATGAATAGTGATTTACTTGGTTGAGTAATGCTTTATGTATTGATGATGTGGAAGCCTTAAACCACTTAGATTATACTTAGAAGTGTTTGCTAATGTGTTCTTCAGAGCCCCTCCACAAGAGAAATGAGTTAGAAATGAGAAATGAAGAGGAAATGAAGTTAAAAAGCCTGATTTTTCGTTACTGTTGAGCTTGGTCGACTGACAGTCGACCAGCCAGTTGACCAAGGCTATTAAAATTGAGAAAATTTGAAATTTTGATGGAATTTTTAAATTTTGACCTATGTTTGATTATTTGCTTATTATATTGATGAACCTATGTATGATTTGAGCATTTTAATCATATGGTTAAGTGTGTTTTGATAAATTTTCGTATCTCGATGTGATCAATTCTTTTGCAGAATGGTTTTACTGAGAAGTCGTCTTGTCGGCTCCGGTAGTACCGGAAATGAGGAGACGCCTGCTGGAGGGTTTGACCAACAGACCCAGGAAGACAGCCATACTACCAATGGCATCCCCAATGCCCCTGACATTGGAAGCTTCAAGGTCATTGCAAGTGTTATGACAAACATGATGCAACAGCAGCAAACTCAGTTCAACCAGATGATGGCTGGTTTTGTGAATCTTAGGGAAGAGAACCGTGCTAGTGGGCATGGCAACCCTGGCTTGGCTGCCTCGTATGTGGAGAGGTTCGCAGGAACCCCGCATAGCCGGCTGATGGAAAGTTTCTTGAAACTGCAAGTGCCATCCTTTACTGGTGTATCAAAGGATGTTCTGTTCCCTAACAGATGTCTAAGGGAACTAGAAAAGGCCTTCTGGAACTTGCAATGTACGGATGTTCAAAAAGTGCTCTTCGTCAAGCAGAAGCTTCAGCAGGAAGCGGATGCATGGTGGACTTCTTCTAGACCTATTCTTGAAACCCTCCACGGTGGTGTTGTCTCTTGGGAAGTATTTAAGGAAGCCTTCTGTAAGAACTATTTCCCCGAGGCAGTAAAGGATGCCAAGGAGACGGAGTTTATGGCATTGGCCCAAGGTTCCCTTTTTGTGTTGGACTACCAGCAGAAATTTGAAGAGTTATTCTTTTCCGCCCTTGATTCGATGAAGCCTAACAATGCGAAGGCAAAGAAATTCTTCAAAGGACTACGGCCATCTTTAAAGACATACCTCACCCTCCTCCCTCTTGAGAGTTATGCCCAGGTGGTCCAGAATGCAAAGAAGTTGGAAGAAGTTGAAAGAGAAAATGCTTGTGTTCAAAGGCCTTGGCAGCCTAGGCATCCCGGTCTTGTGGATGGCACCAAGCGTCAGTTTGTGAGGCCTTCACCATATCCCACTCCTGCCTTCCAGCCTAAGAGTGTGGGTCAGAGTTCCAGTGCTACTCATGTGGGTCCTCGTGGCCAACCTAGTGGAGCTCGACCTACGGGATTTGTGCAGCCTTCTCGGCCTGGTGTGGTTCACCCTTGGCCTGGCTTTTCGAGACCCCCTTTGGCAGCCGCCCCTGTTGGACAGAGAGATCTTGTGTGCTTCCTTTGCAAGCAGCCCGGACATTTTGCCCGCTTGTGTCCGAAAAAGTCCGCCTTGCCTAGTGTTTCTACTCCTACCATGAGAGGCGCTCCCGCTTCTGTTCATGCCCCTGCCCCTCCTTCTGGCAGAGTATTTAGCATCTCCGGTACTGAGCAGCCATGAAGTTGTAATAGGTACATTGTTAATCGCTTCTTTTCCAGCAATTGTGTTGTTTGATACGGGTGCATCTCATTCATTCATTTCATCTACTTTTGCTGTGAAGACTAACCTAACACCCAGATGTCTATCTAGTTGTTTGTAAATTTGTACCGCTGTTGGGTCTGCTGTTAAACTAGATAAAGTGTTAGAGGAATGTCCTGTTCTTGTTTGTGGGTTGAACTTGAAGGCAAATCTAGTGTTGTTTAATATGAAGGATTTTGACGTCATCTTGGGAATTGACTGGTTGACATCCTACAACGCTGTGATCTTGTGCTCTTCAAAGAAGATTCAATTTCGATTGGATGGGAATTCAGTTTTCGAGTTCCAAGAAAAGAAGGGAAGAGTGAGCAAGAAGACTTTGACCGCTTTAATGCAAGTCCACGCTTTGGTGGAAGGTGCTTCATCTAGAAGCAAGGTCAAAGAAAGGAAGAGACTTGAAGATGTCAGTGTTACTTGTAACTTTGCTGATGTGTTTCCAAATGACCTATCAGGACTACCCCCTGATAGAGAGGTTGAGTTCTCTATAGACTTAATTCCTGGAGCATCTCCGGTGTCTAAGGCTCCATATAGGATGGCGCCTACCGAGCTTGAGGAGTTGCAAACTCAATTGAATGAACTCCTGGATAGAGGTTTTGTGCAACCAAGTGTGTCGCCCTGGGGAGCTATGGTCTTGTTCGTTAAGAAGAAAGATGGTAGTATGCGTCTATGCATTGACTACCGAGAGTTGAACAAGTTGACGATCAAGAATAGATACTCGCTGCCCCGAATTGATGATCTATTTGATCAGTTGAAAGGCGCGGCTATGTTCTCGAAGATTGACTTAAGGTCTGGGTATCACCAATTGAAAGTGAAGTCAAGTGATATCTTTAAGATGGCGTTCAGAACAAGGTATGGACATTATGAATTTAAAGTTATGCCTTTTGCATTGACCAATGCTCCTACCGTATTCATGGACCTCATGAACCGGGTATTTCATGATGTGCTTGATAAGTTTGTAATCGTTTTCGTTGATGACATCTTGATATACTCGAAGAGCGAAGAAGAGCATGTGAAGCACCTGAACTTCACATTGCAAAGGTTGAGAGAAAAGAAACTCTATGCTAAGTTTAGCAAGTGTGACTTTTGGCTCTCAAGGGTAGTGTTCCTTGGCCATGTTGTTTCAGCCGAAGGTATTCGTGTTGACCCTGAAAAAGTCCAAACAGTTACCGATTGGGAAAGACCGAAGACCGTGACTGAGATAAGAAGTTTCCTTGGATTGGCTGGATACTATCGGAGATTTATTGAGAACTTTTCTAGGTTGGCTGCCCCTATGACTAAGCTAACTAGGAAGAAGAGAAATTTGTTTGGACCGAAGCTTGCGAGAAAAATTTTGAAGAGCTGAAAGTTAGATTGACAAGCGCCCCGGTTTTCACTATACCTGATGGTTCCGGTGGGTTGACAATCTACACTGATGCTTCCAAGATCGGTTTGGGTTGCGTGTTGATGCATCACGGCAAGGTTGTGGCTTATGCCTCTCGGCAATTGAAAGATTATGAGAGGAATTATCCCACTCATGACTTGGAGCTTGCCGCCGTTGTTTTTGCTTTAAAGATTTGGAGGCATTACCTATACGGTGAGAAGATCGCTATCTTCACAGATCACAAGAGTTTGAAATACTTCTTCACCCAAAAAGAGCTGAACATGAGACAAAGAAGATGGTTGGAGTTGGTTTCTGACTATGATTGTGACATTCAGTATCACCTAGGTAAAGCAAATGTAGTTGCGGATGCTCTTAGTAGGAAAGATCAGAGGAAGGAATTGAACTTGTATGCTTTGAGTCGGCCTTTGTTTTTGTCAATGGAAAGATTTGGTTTAGAAGTGGTTCCTGAGGGTTCGGATTGTATCCTTTATGCCATGACGGCAATATCCACCCTTAGAGACCGGATTGTTGCTTTGCAGAATTCTAATCTTGAGTTGAAAGAGAAGATTGAGAAGATTGCCACGAATTCAGAAATGGACCCTGCTTTTAGTACATCTTTAGATGGTACCTTATTGTTTAGAGGTAGACTTTGTGTGCCTGCTGTTGATGAAATCAAGAAGGAAATATTGAAAGAAGCACACCAGTCGATCTTTACAATACACCCTGGATGTACCAAAATGTACAAGGACTTAAGGGAACATTTTTGGTGGAATGGTTTGAAGGCGGATGTTGAAGATTTTGTTGCCAAGTGTGAGACTTGCCAACGTGTGAAAGCCGTTCGTCAACCTCCGTCCAGATTGCTTCAGCCCCTTCCTATTCCTAGCTGGAAGTGGGAAGATATCTCCATGGACTTCATGACTAGCTTGCCGCGGACAAGTAAGGGAAATGACACTGTGTGGGTGATTGTCGATAGGTTGACCAAATCAGCCCATTTCATTCCTATGAAGATCACTTACACTTTGGATAAGCTAGCTAGGCTTTATGTGGACAATGTGGTTCGTCTGCACGGACTGCCTGTGAGTATTGTTTCTGATCATGATCCTAGGTTAACCTCAAGGTTTTGGAATGGTTTGCAGAAAGCCTTGGGAATCCAATTGAATCTGAGTACAGCCCATCATCCACAGTCTAATGGACAATCTGAGAGTATAATTCAATCTTAAAGGATATGCTTAGATCCTGTGTTGTGGACATGGGTGGAAATTGGGATGAACACTTAGCTTTAGTTGAGTTTACCTATAACAACAGTTATCAAGCAACAATAGGCATGGCTCCATTTAAAGCTTTGTACGGTAACACTTGTAGGACACCTTTGTATTGAACTGAGACTAGTGAAAGAAAAGTCTTAGGCCTAGAAATGATTGAAGCTACAAGTGCGATGGTTGACATGATTAGAGAAAGGATAAAGTCTGCCCAATCAAGACAGAAATCTTATGCCGACAAGAGATGGACCGATTTGGAGTTTCCAATTGGAAAAAAAGTTTTCCTTAAAGTGTCACCTATGAAAGGGGTGACGAGATTCAATGTGAAAGGAAAGCTTAGCCCTCGCTTCATTGGACCTTATGAAATTTCGGAGAAGGTTGGACCTATTGCTTATTGCTTGGCCTTGCCCCATCTCTTGCTGGAGTTCACAATGTGTTCCATGTTTCAATGCTTCGAAAGTTCATAGAGAACCTGGAGCACATACTACAGCAAGCACCCGAAGGACTTAGTGCCGATCTTTCTTATGATGAAGGACCAGCCGAAATCCTAGATAAAAAGGAAAAGCAGCTGTGGAATTGCACCATCCCTTTGGTAAATATTTGGTGGAAGAACCATACCCCGGAAGAAGCCTCATGGGAAAAAGAAGAAGACATGAGAGAAAAGTTTCCTCATCTTTTTGAAAGTACAGATACAGTTTCAATTTCGAGGACGAAATTTCTTTTAACGGGGGAGAATGTAAAATCTGGCCTTATCCTAACCCTGACCCGGCCCGGATTTTATACTGTTGCATGTCCAAAAACCCGAAGTGGTGGTAGAAGAGACCTGTGGGCCCTCTTAGTGGATGATTCGATGCTTGATACAAAGCCTATGGACATTGACAATGATGCCCCTTACTTGTACACATTGTCAGTGTTGAGTGAAAATCTGCGCATCGATGAAGATTGAATTAGTAGAAGCACTTATTGGAACCCCGTGATCAAATTCGAAGGTATTTTCTGAAACTAGACTTGTTGATTGACTTGAAGGAGAAAACCCCGCTCGATTTGACCCTGTATAGCCTCCCGAATCCACTCCTGAAGTTGCTGTCATGTCTTGGTCGACTGCTTGGTCGACTGACAATCAACCAGCCAGTCGACCAGCAGTAATGGAATCCGAAAATTTACAAAATCACTTCCCATTTTGCCCCTACATTTTGGAACTCGTGAATGAGAACCTAGACTAATCATTTGCACTCCAGAACTCGAGGTTGGACACTCTCTTGGGCTTTTTCTTGATGTTTGGGAAGATCTTTGACTCAAATCATTAGTGTTATACATTAATCTTCAACTCAAAGTATGATTCCTTCTATTCTTCTTCTAATCTATTCATTTTCTATCAATCTATGATCTTGAGACCATGGTTGAAGTGCTGCAACCTTGCAACCACTTAACCATGAGTTTTCCCCCCTTTTCAATTCCATGATCCTCCCCCACTCATGCTATGTTATGATTCCATTGAGATTACTAGCACTTCATTACCTTGATTCTTTTTTATTTAACCTATTCTTGATTCAAAACTGATATGTAGATACATGTTAAGCTTAGATTAATATGAAATTAAGTTTTTAACTTGATTCTTAACATTCACTTGATTGATTCCCATCATCCTTTACAAGTTCAATCAATTCCAATTTGATTCTTGATAATTAACATATAGAACTTAAGATTTCAAATTGGGCATTTCTGATTGTACCGTTGGATCATCATGAAAATTAGTGTGTAGTATCCTCTTACTGTTATAAATATGCCCTCCAAATTTCGTGTCGATCGGAGCACCGAAAGGTCAGTTTCGGACCAAGTTTCATTTCTGCCCTGAGGATAACAAGTCTTGGTCGACTGACAGTCGACCAGCCAGTCAACCAAGATATGAGATCACCCTGTTTGTGGCCGAATTGATTCGTTTGACCTTCGATTTGATTGCTTTCTTCTCTAATGCTACTTGTATGTTGTCTAGGGTATCAACACTGATTTTTGGGACCATTCTTGGTGATCATTGACTTTATTTACAACTCGATTAAGGTAAGGACGGTCGTTAACTCAAGTATGTTAATTATATCAACATGCTTACATTATGAGAACTTAATGGTTATGTTCCTATATGTATTACTTTACTATACATGATTACTATATGCTTTCTCATCAGTAGTAGAATGTTACCTATCATTTAGAATATCATGTTCAATTGTACTTTATGACTTTATATATATGGTCAATCTTGTTATGATATGTCTTGCTTATATGATGAATCATTGATTTAGTATGATATGATGAGATTGAGCTTGTGATTGACTACGTATGACTTGGGATTGGGAAGTGTCCTTTCGACACTTCTGTCCTTGGACATCGGAGAGAGTAGTATGGGATATTCTCCGAAGGTGTCCATCGACGCTTTCCCGGGTTGTTGGATGACATGCATAGGATTGTCTAGGTGTATGGTTAGGATATTTTCCTTGTCGTATCAGACCCGAATCGGAAGGTTATTGAGACCAAACGACCCACGGTAGAGTATGGTTGAAGGGCGCTCAAGACCGGTATCCACTCCGTGAGAGGACTTGAACCATACTGCGGATACCTGAAAAGGGCCATTTATTGGTAGGGTTGCAAATGGATAGACCTGGGCTAACGAGTGCTCAAGACCGGTAACCAACCCATGAGAGGACGTGAGAGCTTCCCGTTTACTATTTGTGGATGACCAATAGGGTTGATGAGTCCGTAGTCCTAGTTGGTCGGTGCCATAGGATATGCTGACTCTAGTGTGAAGGATACGGAACCAAGTTGGTCGGTGGCATAGGGAAAGTATCCGAATCTGACATGATACGACTGAGTAGATGACTTGCATTGGGCTAGGCTTCGCCGCGACATGCGCCAATACTTATACCAATGGTGATGTGAGAGTGGTGACTGAATCCCCAACCATGGCTTGATGAGGACCTTACCCAATTACCACGGTAGACCCAAGATATCTTATGATTGAGGGGGAGTGACAGACGACCCAAAGAAGTATGGTGCTATGGCTTAAAGCATGTCTACCTTAGAGACCAGCATACTTAAGATTAGAATCATATTTCATCATTGTCTCATGTCATATTACATCATATTGTGACTTGTATCGAATGAACTGTGTATTATGAAACGACTTGCCTTGTTGAGTTCTTTTGAACTCATTCCTTTTGTGCAATGTGTTAAATTATCCTGCAGGTATAGAAGAATTTGATGGCGCATCCTACGACCCGAGCAATGATCCCGCATACTACCCTTCGGGTGATGGCTACGTTGAGACTCAGGATTGTTGTGCCGAGGAGGATTATGGTTCGTACTAGGGTTAGCCCCACCTTAGTGAGGGAGCGGCCACTTTGGGTTCATTTCATCCATACTTATGAAGAAGTAATCATTAGGATAGAAGAAACCTATGTGTAGGCCCCATTTCCCTGGATGACTGTAATCATTTGGATATTTCCCCCTTAACTCTTATGGATTTACTCTCATATACTGTTTGTATTTAAGTTGGATTAACCACTGTTCAGCTATGATCGTAGGAGTGACTTCTGATCACTCTTTCCCCTTGAGATCACTTTTTATGAGAAGTTAACACTTGATATTTCCGCACTCTGATTAAGTATCTTTTCTTATTCATTTGATCTATTTATTGCTTACTTTATACATTGATTATATTGTTCTTGATTATGTTATCGTGTATGTGGGAGGCATGGCCGCTCTGCCACATCCACCCAGCCGGTACCCTATCTAGCATACCCGGGATGTGATCCACAACCCTGAAGATCCTTAGTTCAGGGACCACATTATCCACATCGACAATAACATAATTATGAACAATCAATATTAAACTAGTAATTGATAATAATAGAATTCAGAAAAGAGATACCAAGGATAACTAGAGTACGGAAGTAAATATCATATCAGATAAATTAAGAAGGCAGTGGACGGAATCCACTCCTTCAAATAAGCGGAAGTGAGGTCAAAATTGAATAAGTACAAGTCTCAAGTTATGAAATTTAATTTAAGGTTATTACAATTCCTCTGAGTTTAACTGTCACAAAAAGGGGGTGGGTGGCTACACATAAGTCTCCTCCACAATAAATATGTTTTCTTCGATAGTGAAGACCTCAGAGACCCAATATGGCTGCTCCCATACTATCTCAAGGCTAACCCTAATACGCAGGAGGATCTGCTTCGGTACCGTCACCGAAGTCTTCATTGTAGCTAGCCTTCGGATAGTAGTATGAGGCATCCGGGTCCACCTCAGGGAATGTGCCATCAGAGAAATCACCTGTAGATTAGCCTAGCCAAATATTGCAACAGAAAAGGAATGAGTTCAAAAGAACTCAGCAAGGAAGTTATTCCACAACACATAAGCCACAAGAGAATCATAAAATGATGCGAATGATATGAGACATATAATGCAATATGATTCTACTCTAAGTATGCTGGTCATTTATGGTAGACATGCTTTAAATCATAGCACCATACTTCTTTAGGTAGTCTCAGTCACTCATCACCGGGGGGAATTGGGTCCTGCATCCCTCTCGGACAAATCCATGGTTGGGGGTTTCGGTCACCACTCTCTCACATCACCATTTGGTCTAAGTATTGGCGCATGTCAAGGTAAATCCTAGCCCAATGCAAGTCAACTACTTAATCATATCATGTCAGTTCCAGATACGTCCATTCCTCCCCTCTCGGGATCCTTTCCGGTATCCTTCACACTAGAGTCACGGATATCACCCACCGGACTCATCAACCCTATTGGTCATCCACAAATGGTAGACGGGAAGCTCTCACGTCCCTCTCACGGATCATTTCACCGGTCTTGAGTGCCCGTGAGCCCAAGTCTAGCCATTTGCAACCCTACCAATAAATGGCCCCTTTCGGGTAACCGTAATGCAATTTATGTCTTCTCATGGAGTGGATACCGGTCTTGAGCGCCCACAAATCCACACTACTACCACGGGTTGTTCGGTCTCAATGCCCTTCCAAATCAGGTCTGATATGATAGGGACATCCTAGCCATACATCTAGACAAGTCCTATGTATGTCATCCAATAACCCGGGAAAGCATCGATGGACACCTTCGGAGAACATCCCATACTATTCCCTCTGATGTCCAAGGACAGAAGCACAAGTAGGATACTCCTCAATCCCAAGTTATACTTAAGCAATCACATGCCCAAGTCCATCATATCAATTCAAAAAATACAACCATCATAGTAAACATTTGATTCATGACATTGACCTAATTCATCATATATTGAAATTGATAAATATGATAAGACATTGAGATAAAATTAATGTAAACACAGAGCTACTGTTGAAAGACATATGTAGCAAGTCTAACATGATAAGAATATGAAATAGAAACCATGTTCACTAGGTTAGGAATACCAAGCCAAAATTTCATGTCCTATGTAATTATACCGATAACTATCCTTACCTTGAATTGGAGAAGAGAATGGTCCAAGATCTCAAGCAAGTGGCCCAAATAGTCTTAAAACCCTAAACAAGCATATATGAAAGGTTAGAGAAGAATTCAGAACAATCGGAGATCAAACGAATTAGAACTACGCAAAAGTTGCTGATAGCAACTCTGGTGGTCGATACATTTGGTCGATAGTATCGACAAACAAACATCGACCAAGAAGATTTCGGACAGCAAGCTGGCTTTTTGGGTTTTGGTCCAGATTTGGTCTTCCGGGTCTCGGATCAATACGAAACTTGGGGAATAGTCTAAGCATAACATAAAGACATTAATTATCAAGAATTTAACATAATCCAATGGTCCATTTAGAAATCCCCAAATTGATTCATCAAGGTCAAGAGTTGTTAAACATGGCATTAGCTATATCTTAATGCAAATTGGGGGAAAAACATAGGGGATTAGATAGGGAATCACTTAGAAGCAACATTGAACTCATATGCAAGGTGTAGATTAGGTTAATCATAGGCTTCATCTCAGTTTTGCTATATAAAGCAAGTTGGTGAGCAATAAATCATAGAAGTGTGTAGTTAATGATCATGAGGTGAATAAATCATAGTCATATTGGTGAAAACATCAATATATGAGGTATAGAAGGCTCATGGCAAGGTGTTTGCAAGGTTGCAGCACCTTGGCCATGATCCCAACAGTAAAATAGAGAAAAGAGGAGTGAGAAAGTGATTAGGAGAGAGAGTCATACCTTGAGAGTGGAACAAGAAAGTGGAAATGAGTGGTTGGCAATGATTAATGGAGTAGATGCTTCACCATAACCAAGGAGAAGTTCTTGAGAGGCTCTCCCACGTTCTCAGATGTTGAAAACGCTAGAATAGGGCTCCAGTCCCGAGGAATAAATAAATAGAAAAGAATATTCTAGAGAATCTTTAAAACTGGGTTCAGCAAACCTGTTGGTCGATACTATTGGTCGATACTATCGATAGTATCGACCAATAGTATCGACCAAAACATGTTTCTGCAGAATTTAACAGAATAGTTCAGCAACTTTAGGTGTGGACTTGAAGGGCTATACAAGGTCAAATTGCATGGGGTTTTCTCCTACAGTTCACTCAAGAGGTCTAGTTTTAGGGAGTAACTTCGAATTATGCACAGGAGTCCGTTTGATATCTCAACTGTCTCACTCTTCAACAGTGCGCAGATTCTAACTTAACACTGATAATGTGCTCAAGGAAGGAGCAGC
The DNA here is from genome assembly GCF_041222555.1 of Hakea prostrata. Lineage (NCBI taxonomy): Eukaryota > Viridiplantae > Streptophyta > Magnoliopsida > Proteales > Proteaceae > Hakea > Hakea prostrata. The sequence goes on along the minus strand of NC_142600.1, from coordinate 54,312,288 downwards.
ATCATCAATGTCCATGTACTGGAGTTCCGACACCACGTCCTCAACCAGCAGGGCCCACAAGTCCCTCCTACCACCACTTCGAGTCTTCGGACCTACAAACACAACAATGACCGGGTCGGGTCAAGGTTAGGTAAAAGCTGGATTTTACACGCTCGATCTGGATCTTCGGGCCGTGGATCACATCCCGGGTTTGCCAGATAGGATACCGGCTGGGTGGATGTGACACTTTCAACTCGTGATATCTAGATCTCAAGTCAATCTTTGAGAACACTGCTGCACTTTTCAACTGATCGAAGAGGTCATCAATCCAGGACAGCGGATATCTGTTCTTGATGGTCAACTTGTTCAACTCACGGTAATCAATTCATAGACGCATACTACCATCCTCTTCTTATTAAACAAGACCGGAGCTCCCCAAGGTGATACACTAGGCTGTATAAAACCTCTATCTAAGAGCTCATTCAGCCGGTTTTGTAGTTCTTTAAGTTCGGTAGGAGCCATTCTATACGGAGCTTTAGATACCAGAGCAGCTCTAAGGATTAAATCAATAGAAAATTCAACATCCCTATCAGGGGGCAGCCTGACAAATCATCAGGAATGACATCAACGAAGTCACATAAAACATTGACTTCTTTTATCTTCTTCCCTTCCTTAACCTCACTTTCAGATGAAGCATCTTTCACTAATGCACAGACTTGCATCAATGCGGTCAAGGTCTTCTTACCAATTCTTCCTCTTTCACCTTGAAATTCAAAAACTGAACTTCCACAAATCTGAAACTGAATTATCTTTGAAGAACAAAGAATTATAGATTTATGGGCTGTCAACCAATCGATTCCCAAAATGATATCAAAGTCTTTCATATCGAGAAGTACTAAATTGGCTTCCAAGTTCTTCTCACCAACCAAAATAGGACATTTAACTAACACTTTATCTAGTTTCACAGCAGGTCCAGTAGGAGTACTAATCAATAAACAACTAGATAGATTCTCAGGTGTTAGGTCAGTCTTCTTAATGAATGTAGATGATATGAACGAATGTGATGCACCTATATCAAATAAAACAAATGCAAGTATAGAAGCAACTAACAATGTACCTGTTACCACATCATGACTTGCATCTTGTTCAGTACCGGAAATACTGAACACTCTTCCGGAGGGAGGGGCAGGAGCACTCTTCACTACAGGAGTAGACTGTTGAACTAGCCTCTTCGGACAAGCACAGTCACGTCCTCCCAGCCGGTACCCTATCTGGCATACCCGAGAGTGTGATCCACAGCCCGAAGATCAGGTATCGAGTGATCAACCTCCCACATAAACAATAACATAATCATGAACAATCATAATAAAAGTGCGGAAGATAAACCATAGATCCAATAAGGAAAGAATGAATCATAAATAACTCAGAATAATAGATATAATCAGAGTGTCAAACAGATAAGTAAAGTGAGGCAAAAATCCCACTCTACAACCAGCGGAAATGTAGCTCTAAAGAGAATAAACTAGATAAAATCTAATCCCAGTAGCAAGTACAATGGGTAACTAAATTGTTCTCCACTTTATAGACAACATCCTTATAAGTGTAAATCTCATAAATGGCACAAGGACGCTTCCACTCAATGGTCGGACTAAGCATCGTACGGAGCATAACCACTCGCGGGATCTTCAGAGTAATTGTGGTAACCGCAATCACCTTCCTGGAGATATGCCTCTTCGCCTTGCGCTTCTTCATAGGGACCGTCATAGTACCCCGAGACTGCAGGATAGTCTAACAAACATTGTACAATAAAGGAATGAGTTTCAAAGAAACTCGGTAAAGCGATTAAAATCCATAATAACATAAATGGCGGGATTCCAGAACAACATAAATGCAATATGATATGAGACAAACAATGAATGAATGAATCTAACTCTATGTATGCTGGTCTCTATTGGCAGACAAGCTTTAAGTCATAGCACCGTACTTCTTTAGGAAGGTCCACTCACATCCTCAACCATTTAAGATATCTTGGATTCTCTCACGGATCATTTCACCGGTCTTGAGCAGCCGATTGGTAATGGGTCCTTCATCCCTCGGGACAAACCATGGCGGGGGTTAAGTCAACACACTCTCTCACAACCATTTGGTATAAGTACTGGCGCATGTCTGGGTAAAACCTAGCCAAATGCAAGTCTTCTACTTAGTTACATCAAGTCAGATCCAGATACGTCCATTCCTCGTCCCTGACGATCCTTTCCGGTATCCTTCACACTAGAGTCCTCATAGTCCCTGACTACGGACTCATCAACCCTATTGATCATCCACATATGGTAAACGGGAAGCTCTCACGTCCTCTCACGGGTTGGTTACCGGTCTTAAGCGCCTGTGAGCCCAAGTCTAACCATATGCAACCCTACCAATAAATGGCCCCCACAATGTGATTCCTGTCCTCTCACGGGTTGGTTATCGGTCTTGAGCGCCCATGAATCCCCATTGCTACCACGGGTCGTTCGGTCTCAATACCCCTCCGATTAGGGTTTGACATAACAGGACATCCTAGCCAAACACTACTAGACAATCCTAGATATGTCATCCAACAGTTTAGGAAGGTGTCCAGAGGGCATCTCCGGAAACATCCCATAATATTCCCGTAGTAGTCCAAGGACAGAAGTGTCAAAAGGACACCTCTCCTTTCCAAACCATACTTAAGCATACACAAGCATCAATTCATATCATCACATATATGGTAACTTCATATATGGAAAGAAATCAATAATTACAATCACTTGTATACAATTGGTAAGTAAATCATACATGAATCAATTTAATATGATTAAGCAATGCTACTGTAATCAAAGTTATGCAACAGTAGTATATCATTGTAAGAATCTAATTTAGGAAACATATCAATGATATTCAAATATAGAAACTAGATTCATGCTATCTATGTAATTAAGGAAATAACCATCCTTAGGAATCCTAAGAAATCAAGTAAGATCTTGGCAAACTTGAGAAGAAGGTCCTAAACAAGTGTATACAACATATTAGGAAAGATCCCTAACAGAAAAGATACCAAAACATCCAACACAGACCAATTCTAGAGTTGCTGTACTCATTGGTCGAGTGGATTGGTCGAGTGGTCCAGTCGACCAATCAGTCGACCAATGCAGACAGTAGCCTAAAAAAACAGAGTTTTAAGATATGAAATCCGAATTTAGTGGTTCAAAAGGGTACTAATCAAGGGGTAAACTACATCAGTAGTATTCTAACATATAGGGGACCTCAAAACACTAATCCAAACAAGACATCAAGATCCAAATTAGGAAACAAAATGTTACCATAATTAGATCAACCATGGATCTTGATGAATTCGAAATAGAAATCAAAGACAAGAACAATAGGAGGATGGATCATTGCTTCAGGTAAAGGTATCATGAAAACATACTTAGATCTTCAAGGAAATAGGCTTAAAAGCATAAATCTAAATAAGGAAATAAAACCTACCATATATGTAACTACCATGATTCATGAAGAACACATAGTATGTGTAAAACCCAGCCCTAACCTTGACCCGGAAACCTTGTTATTTGTAGGTCCGATGACCCGGAGTAAAGTAAGAAGTCAGCTTTGGGCCATCCCAGTGGAGGACTTGGTGTCTGGCTTTGAATCCATGAAAGTTGATGATGAAGTTCTATTTATGGAAACTGAATCTTGATGAAGATCGGATTAGTTGATGGACTTGGAGTGCTCTCTATCTTGGTTTGAAGGCATTTCTACCTATTAGGTAAGTCACTTGACTTGTGTGCAAAACTCCTTTAGGATTGGATTTGATCTGGGCCTTCAATTCCCTGTTTTGGTCTTGCTGTCTGCATTGGTCGACTGATTGGTCGACTGGGCCAGTTGACCAATCCACTCGACCAATGAGTGCTGTCTTTGGCAATTAGGTTTTTCTTGCTCTATTTAAGTCCAATCTCGAGTCTACTTCGTATTTGCTGCCTCCAAACTCTCTGGAACGAACCAAAGACCTCTGCAAGTCATCTCCCTTGCATCCTTGGTGTTTTCTTGACGGATCTTCGTCGAAACTCTTCCTTTTGCATCAAAAGGTATGTCTACTCTCTCTTCTTCTCCTCCATCTTTGTTTTTCTTTCCTTTTTGAGTTGAGACAGTAGAAGAGATGCTGCATTCTCTGTTGCAAACATCTCTGAACATGTTCTCATGATCATCCTAAGGATTTGAGGCTAGAACAATGATCTTAACCATGATCATTGCAAGCTTTTGAAGAAATCATGATCAAACCATGATCTAATCTTGTTAAACTTCTGATTTGAATTCTGATCTATTTGGATCTTCAATATTGATCATGTTAGTAGTTAATTACTGTGTTTTCTTTCCATGATCCATAATATATCAATCTCTAGTTGTTCTCTTCTACCATACTATGTGTTCTTCATGAAGCATGGTAGTTACATATATGGTAGGTTTTATTTCCTTATTTAGATTTATGCTTCTAAGCTTTTTCCTTGAAGATCTAAGTATGTTTTCATGATACCTTTACCTGCAGCAATGATCCATCCTCCTATTGTTCTTGTCTTTGATTTCTATTTCGAATTCATCAAGATCCATGGTTGATCTAATTATGGTAACTTTTTGCTTCCTAATTTGGATCTTGATGTCTTGATTTGATTGGTGTTTTGAGGTCCCCTATATGTTAGAATACTACTGATGTAGTTTACCCCTTGATTAGTACCCTTTTGAACCACCAAATTCGGATTTCATATCTTAAAACTCTGTTTTTTATAGGCTACTGTCTGCATTGGTCGACTGATTGGTCGACTGGACCAGTCGACCAATCCACTCGACCAATGAGTACAGCAACTCCAGAATTGGTCTGTGTTGGATGTTTTGGTATCTTTTCTGTTAGGGATCTTTCCTAATATGTTGTATATACTTGTTTAGGACCTTCTTCTCAAGTTTGCCAAGATCTTACTTGATTCTTAGAATCCCTTTGCAAGTTATAAAAGGTAAGGATGGTTATTTCCTTAATTACATAGATAGCATGAATCTAGTTTCTATATTTGAATATCATTGATATGATTCCTAAATTAGATTCTTACAATGATATACTACTGTTGCATAACTTGGATTACAGTAGCATTACTTATTCATATTAAATTGATTCATGTATGATTTACTTACCAATGTTATACAAGTGATTGTAATTATTGATTTCTTTCCATATATGAAGTTACCATATATGTGATGATATGAATTGATGCATGTGTATGCTTAAGTATGGTTTGGAAAGGAGAGGTGTCCTTTTGACACTTCTGTCCTTGGACTACTACGGGAATATTATGGGATGTTTCCGGAGATGCCCTCTGGACACCTTCCTAAACTGTTGGATGACATATCTAGGATTGTCTAGTAGTGTTTGGCTAGGATGTCCTGTTATGTCAGACCCTAATCGGAGGGGTATTGAGACCGAACGACCCGTGGTAGCAATGGGGATTCATGGGCGCTCAAGACCGGTAACCAACCCGTGAGAGGACAGGAATCACATTGTGAGGGCCATTTATTGGTAGGGTTGCATATGGTTAGACTTGGGCTCACGGGCGCTTAAGACCGGTAACCAACCCGTGAGAGGACGTGAGAGCTTCCCGTTTACCATATGTGGATAACCAATAGGGTTGATGAGTCCGTAGTCAGGGACTATGAGGACTCTAGTGTGAAGGATACCGGAAAGGATCGTCAGGGACGAGGAATGGAAGTATCTGGATCTGACTTGATGTAACTAAGTAGAAGACTTGCATTTGGCTAGGTTTTACCCTGACATGCGCCAGTACTTATACCAAATGGTTGTGAGAGAGTGTGTTGACTTAACCCCCTGCCATGGTTTGTCCTGAGGGATGAAGGACCCATTACCAATCGGCTGCTCAAGACCGATGAAATGATCCGTGAGAGAATCCAAGATATCTTAAATGGTTGAGGATGTGAGTGGACCTTCCTAAAGAAGTACGGTGCTATGACTTAAAGCATGTCTGCCAATAGAGACCAGCATACATAGAGTTAGATTCATTCATTCATTGTTTGTCTCATATCATATTGCATTTATGTTGTTCTGGAATCCTGCCATTTATGTTATTATGGATTTTAATCGCCTTCTACCGAGTTTCTTTGAAACTCATTCCTTTATTGTACAATGTTTGTTAGACTATCCTGCAGGTATTGGGTACTATGACGGTCCCTATGAAGAAGCGCAAGGCGAAGAGGCATATCTCCAGGAAGGTGATTGCGGTTACCACAATTACTCTGAAGATCCCGCGAGTGGTTATGCTCCGTACGATGCTTAGTCCGACCATTGAGTGGAAGCGTCCTTGTGCCATTTATGAGATTTACACTTATAAGGATGTTGTCTATAAAGTGGAGAACAATTTAGTTACCCATTGTACTTGCTATTGGGATTAGATTTTGTCTAGTTTATTCTTTTAGAGCTACTTTTCCGCTGGTTGTAGAGTGGGATATTTGCCTCACTTTACTTATCTGTTTGACACTCTGATTATATCTATTATTCTGATTCATTTATGATCCATTCTTTCTTTATTGGATCTATGGTTTATCTTCCGCACTTTTATTATGATTGTTCATGATTATGTTATTGTTTATGTGGGAGGTTGATCACTCGATACCTGATCTTCGGGCTGTGGATCACACTCTCGGGTATGCCAGATAGGGTACCGGCTGGGAGGGCGTGACAGTATGGTAGAAGAGAACAATTAGAGATTGATAGATCATGGATCATGGAAAGAAAACACAGTAATTAACTACTAACATGATCAATAATGAAGATCCAAGGAGATCAGAATTCAAATCAGAAGTTTAACAAGATTAGATCATGGTTTGATCATGATTCCTTCAAAAGCTTGCAATGATCTTGGTTAAGATCATTGTTCTAGCCTCTAATCCTTAGGATGATCATGAGAACAAGTCCAGAGATGTTTGCAACAGAGAATGCAGCATCTCCTCTACTGTCTTAACTCAAAAAGGAAAGAAAATAAGAGATAGAGGAGAAGAAGAGAGTGTAGACATACCTTTTGATGCAAAAGGAAGAGTTTCGACGAAGATCCGTCAAGAAAATCACCAAGGATGCAAGGGAGATGACTTGCAGAGGTCTTTGGTTCGTTCCAAAGAGTTTGGAGGCAGCAAATACGAAGTGGACTCGAGATTGGACTTAAATAGAGCAAGAAAAACCTAATTGCCAAAGACAAGACTCATTGGTCGAGTGGATTGGTCGATCGGCCATCGGTCGACCAATGCTGACAGCAAATCCAAAACAGGGAATTGAAGACCCAGATCAAATCCAATCCTAAAGGGGTTTTGCACACATGTCAAATGACTTACCTAATAGGTAGAAATGCCTTCAAACCAAGATAGAGAGCACTCCAAGTCCTTCAACTAATCCGATCTTCATCAAGATTCAGTTTCCATAAATAGAACTTCATCATCAACTTTCATGGATCCAAAGCCAGACACCAAGTCCTCTATTGGAATGGCCCAAAGCTGACTTCTTACTTTACTTCAGGTCATCGGACCTACAAATAACAAGGTTCCCGGGTCAAGGTTAGGGCTGGGTTTTACAAGCACGAGCAGTCTTCTTACAAAAAAAGCAAACAGAGTCCTTAAGTCCAACTGGGATAGCTATAGTTGGGGGCATCTGAACCAAAGGTCTAGAATTTTCATTCACAGGCCTAGCATTAGGAATATTCATAGCTTGTCTATACCCACCATACTGAATATGCTAGCCGGCTTGCTAAAATCCAGGACTCTCACCTACACTCCTAGGCTGTAAAGCTGGAGTAGGGTAGGGTGTAGGTCTAACAAAGCGCCGCTCCATACGGTCAACTAATCCAGGATTCCTTGACTGCCAAGGTCTTTGCACATGAACATTCTCCTTCTCAGTCTCTTCCAACTTTTTCGAATTCTGAACCACTTGAGCATAACTCTCAATAGGCTGAACAGTGAGATACGCACTGATTGCAAGTCGCAATCCTTTACAGAATTTCTTCGCCTTCTCACGGTTAGGCTTCAAAGAATCAGGTGCAGAGAAGTAGAGTTCTTCAAACTTCTGTTGGTATTCCAACACAGACAGTGATCCTTGCATCAAAGCCATAAACTCAGCTTCCTTAGCATCCTTCACAACTTCAGGGAAATAATTCTTGTAGAAAGCCTCTTTGAAAACTTCCTAAGACACAACACCTACATGCAGCTCTTCCAAGAGAGGCCAAGTGGAGGTCCACTAGGCGTCAGCTTCGCGCTAAAGCTTCTGTTCAGCGAACAAAATCTTCTGAGCTTCAGAACACTATAGATGACGAAAAGCCTTTTCTAACTCTCACAGCCACTTGTTCGAAAACAAGGCATCTTTAGACACTCTGGTGAAGGTAGGCACTTGCAACTTTAAGAAACTCTCCATCAGACAAGTATGAGGAGTCCCAGCCAACCTTTCCGCATTCAGGACTCTGGCATGAGGATTCCTGTTAGCACCAGCATGAGTCTCGTTATGCAGAGTCATGAAACCCGTCAGCATCTGATTGAACTAATTTTCTTGTTGTTGCATCATATTGCCCATGATGTTGGCAATATCACGGAAACTTCTGACATTCGAGGCACCGGGTATTTCATGAGAACCATCATTTGGTATCTCACCACCTCCGTGGCTACTGGATCCACCATGACCACTTCTTAACAGAACCATTTTACAAAATCAAAAACATCAAAAACACCGAGAATTGAAGATTCGACATAATCCACAAGTCCAAATGACTGGAAATCTTAAATCATACTCATACACTTCCATTTAGTCATCATATAAACAATCATAGGCTAAAAATCACAATTTTCTAAAATTCATCAGAATTTGGAGCTACTGGGTCTTTTGGTCGATTGCTTGGTCGAATGGCCCAGTCGACCAACCAATCAACCAAGCCTGGCAGCACGCGAAAATCAGGCTTCTAAGTGCCAAATCTCATTCGAAACTCACTTCTAACCAGCAAACCTGAGAGGGAGCTCTGGAGAAGAGGTGCTTAGGTCTTCCTAAGTGTTTTCCAAGTAGTTTGGTGCTTCAACATCAACACTACATCTCACTTAGATCATCATACAAGGTAAACACTCTTTCTCATCTCAAATTCATCTTCTCATGCTTGCATTTCAACAAAACTCATGTGTTACTTATTTCTATTACTAGAAATCATGTTTAAGAGCACTTAGAAACATGTTCCATGGGTTTTTAACACAATGCCATGCTTAGACAACAAGTTCTAACACAATCTTGCACTTTCTCATCGCTTTCGCAATTGAAATCGCCAAACTTTAGAAAAACTTTGATTTCTCATAAACTGCTTGGAGTTTTCACATGAAATCAAATGCTACATGCTCGAAATGATATTGTGGACGTGTACATGTAGTTTGATTCAACCAATTTCAGAATTTTCCAAAATCCAATTTTGATATAAATCTCAAAATCCCCAAATTCCTTCTTGCTGAATTTTTTACTTTAGACCAAGATTTCGACGGATTTTCTTCAAATAAAACATCTTAACATGCTATTCCAAGTATTCTAAACATGCTAGTATGTTCAATTTTAATTTTCCCCAAATTTGAAAGTTTCTAAAAAATTACTAAAATGCCCTTCTGGCTGAAATTTTGAAACAACACTGACAAGCAATGTCCTTTGTCTTTTCCACATACATTCACACCATGCAAAGAGGAGGCCGAGGTCAAGGCCGAGGTCGCCTAGTGGGTGCTCGGAGAGGTAGAGGTCGGGTTCCATCTCAGTCGAGAGAGGAGGTTCCACGACTTGATCGATTTGATATGCCGCAGCCAGAGTTCTTGTATAAGGCGTTCTTCGAGTATTGTCGCATCTAGTTCAAGCGACTACTACACTTACAACAGCTGAGGGTGTTCAGGATCTGACAGAGGTTCGACACTTTTGAGTGGACCCATCTTTTCACGGCGGACTTACCCGTTTACCCAGAGCTGGTGAGGTTGTTCTTCAATAACCTCACATCTATTGAGGAGGCCAGAGGACATGACTGTCCTTTTAGACTGTTCATTGAGAGTAGGGTGATGGAGACATAGATTTGGTTCTCCACGAGGACACTGGCACAGATTCTCCAGGTGCCTCACTATCTATGATAGTGTGTATGGATACCCTCAGGAGCTGAGCTGGACAGCTACTTGTTGCCCTATGAGCTTCACGAGATCTGTTCCACTCTTTGGGACGACTGGGGGTGCTACGCTCCACGGAACAACAAGCAGATGACGGATTCAGCTCGGATTATCGGTCACATTGTGGGCCAAAACATCATGCCGAAGGTCGGACATCATCATCGGGTCATAGTGATGGAGGCCCTACTCATTTATCGCATCTACATGGGATTCCAGATCGACTTGTCCTACATAATCCAGAATGTCATGATAGATCTGGTGGCGCATCCGAGTACGAGGAACCTTTGTTTTGGGAGATTACTGACATTAGTCTTCCAACACTTTGGGGTGAGTCTAGAGGGCCCAGATGTAGTCACTGAAGCATTGGGGTATACGATAGGGACGAGGACCATCAGATAGATGCGACTTACCCAGACTGAGAGATCTCCAGGTCCAAAGGGTGAGGATGATGATGATACTGAGGATAACGATGAGGTTCCAGCAGATGAGGGTGATGCTGGTTCAGATTCTGATGATCAGGTAGGGGATGGCACTGAGATGCATGAGGCTGATCCAGGGCATCATGAGATCCCCACATCATCACATTTTGAGGTAGGTGGTCCATCACACACAGTTCTAAAGACTTCGGATCTGAGTGCACAGATGATATCGATGACTTCCATGCTAGAGAGGATGGAGGTCAGACAGTGCTATGGAGTCACGGCAGGAGCATATAGAGTTGAGACAGGGACGGATGGAGTCTCAGCTTACTCAGATTGCAGAGGACTTCAGAGCATTTAGAGATCAGAATAGATCACCTAGATAGATTGTACTTAGGATTTTCTTTTATGCTTTATCAGATGTATTCGTTGTAAACATTTCTTACAATTAATGAAGTTCAGTTTGTTTCTCTTTATTATTGTGTATTATGCACTTTTCATTTATTACTTTATGTGACATTTGTTACATCATAATTGTTGTTTATTATTCGAATCACCAATTATGCTTCATTAATCAAGTTTTTAGTCCATGTGTTCTATTATTCACTTCTAAGAGTAATTGAGTAATTTTTGGATCTATGACTCAGGAATGTTCCGTTATTGTTTTATGTGGTTATGATTTCCTTGAACTTTGGGCTCTGATACCACTATGTCACATCCACCCAGACGGTACCCTATCTGGCATACTCGAGTGTGTGATCCACAGCCCCGAAGATCAAGTATCAAGGAAATCATCCTCCCACACAAGCAATAACATAATCATGAACAGATATAATCAATGCATAATAATATAGACAAGAGATCCAAATAAGGAAAGAAAAGACAGTATAATCAGAGTGCAAAGAAAATGATACCAAATGTATATAAATAAAAAAGGAGTAGAGTGAGGCAGAATCTCACTCCACAGTTATAGAGGAAATGTAGCACGTAAGTCTAAAAGAAATACAATTGTTCTTAAAAGAAAGTAAGGGAATGAAAATCAAACTAAACTAAGAGTCTTCTACTTTATAGATAATGTCTTCATAAGTATAGACTTCATCAATCCAACTTAGACGTTCCCACTCCACATTAGGATTAATCATAGTACGCAACGTGATCACTCGTGGGATCATCAACGTAATCTTCATTGTAGCCAACAGCTTGCGTGTAGTACGCTTCTTCAGCTTGCGCTTCCTCATATTGCCCTTTATGGTATTCAGTACCTGTAGAGTAGTCTAACAAAAGAGATTGCACAAAAAGGAGTGAGTTCAAAAGAACTCAGCAAGGCATGTTAATCCACAACAACATAAATAACATGATTGCAGAACATAACATAATGCAATGCGATATGAAACAAACAATGAATGTATGAATCTAACCCTATGCATGCTGGTCTCTATAGGCAGAATGCTTTAAGTCATAGCACCATACTTCTTTAGGAATGTCTCATCACACAACGTCGTTTGGTAGTGGGTCCTTCATCCCTCAAGACAATCCATGGCTGGGGTATAAGTCACCGTTCTCTCACATCACCATTGGTCTAATTATTAGCGCATGTCAAGGTAAAACCTAGCCAAATGCAAGTCTTCTACTTAGTTATATCAACTCAAATCCAGATACGTCCATTCCTCGCCCCTGGCGATCCTTTCCGGTATCCTTCACACTAGAGTCAGCGTAGTCCCTGACTACGGACTCATCAACCCTACTGGTCATCCACAAATAAAAGACGGGAAGCTCTCATGTCCCCTCACGGATTGGTTACCGATCTTGAGCACCCATGAGCCCAAGTCTACTATTTGCAACCCTACAAGTAAATGGCCTCTCACGAGTATCCACAATGTGATTCATGTCCTCTCACGGATTGGTTACCGGTCTTGAGTGCCCATGAATCCCCATTGCTATCACGGGTCGTTCGGTCTCAATACCCTTCAGAATCGGGTCTGATATAACGGGATATTTGTAACCAAACACTGCTAGAAAGCCCTAGGTATGATAATCAATAATTCAGGAAAGTGTCAAAGGGCATCATTAGAAACATCCCATACTATTCCCACTGATGTCTAAGCACAAAAATGTCAAAAGGACACTTCTCAATCCCAAATCATACCTAATCATTCACATTCTCAAATCAATCACCACATACACAACCAATATCTCATCATATAGAAAGATTCACATAAACATGATCTATCGCATATGTAACTGATAAGAATAATTATTCATAATCAAAAGAATACATAGACATGATGCTACTTTAGTCAGCATACTTACATCAGAAATAGAATAATAAGAAAATACATATATATAGAAGTGAATCTAATAGAATCCAAGAATAGAAACTAAGATTCACGCAATCTATGTAATCATGGAAATAACTGTCCTTACCTTAAATAGGGTTGATGATTATCCAAAGATCAAAGAGAGAGGTTCCAAACCTAGCAAATAAACCCTAAACAATCATAGATACAACATTAGGAAAGAAGCCAAGAAGATTGGAGATCAAACGAATCAAATCGAGCAAAAAACAAAGCTACTGACTTGCTTGGTCTATTGGTTGTTTGATTGGTCCAGTCAACCACCCTGGTCAGTACGAAGCAAAAAAGTGAATTTTGATCCAAAACTCAACCTACAAGATTCGAAACTCTACGAAACTTGGAGGAAACCTTTAGAACAGTAGTCTAACACTAAAGGAGTATAGATTAACCACTAACAATGATAAAAAAACACTACCTACCAATTTGAAATCATGATTCTCTAATTTGGTAAAAACCTTAGTTTTCGATGAAAAATATATTCTGAATCCAAGGGAAAAACTAGAGATGACCAGATCTCATCCTAGTAGAAGATAATCAGAAGTCATACACAATTTCATTATGAAAAGCAGATCTATTCATGCTAAGAAATCGAATAAAAAATGGAGATCATGGTTTCATGATGGTTTTACAAGGGTTAGGGTTAAGATCATTATGTTGATCATAAATCCTTAAGAATGGAAGGAGATTATGGAAGAGATGGTTGCAAGAATGCAGCACCTTCTTCATAGTCTCAATCAAGAATAAGATAAAGGGGGAGTAGATCAATACAACATAAAAGCAATTATTAACCTTAGATTGAAGAATCAAAGATGAGAGGCTTGAGATCTTGCAAAAGTTCTTCGAGTTCACCAAGGAAAGCTTTGAGATAGTCTTCCCACGTTCTCTAAGAGTTTTGGAGGCAGAGGATACTAAGAAAAATGAAGTTTACTTAAATAGAAATTTAAAAAACCCTAAATAGAGGATTTTCTTGGATTTCTCACTCTGTTGGTCGATTGGGTGGTCGATTGGGCCAATCGACCACCCAATCGACCAAGCCAGTCAGCAAGGCCAAACACAGGGAATTGAAGGCCCAACTCATGTCCAAACCTAAGCTATGGTTTCCTCAGTCTTGTACAAGGTGTCCTCGTAAGTGTACACGAAGGAAACCAAGTAGGGCCTCTCCCACACCAAAGTCCGGCTAATTCTGGTACGGACGGTAATCACCCTTGGCACCTTCACAGTAACTTTCATTATGGCCTGAACCTTCAATGTAGTATGCGGAATCCTGGTCCGCCTCAAATTATGCACCATCGACTTCTTCGGTACCTGTGGAGAAGTCTAACAAAACAATTGCACAAAAGGGAATGAGTTCAAAGAACTCAGCAAGGTAGTAAATCCATAATACATAAACCATGCGATACAAATCATAACATGATGCAAGATGATATGAAACACATGATGCATGTATGATACTAACTCTACATATGCTAGTCTCTATGGTAGACATGCTTTAAGTCATAGCATCATACTTCTTTAGGTGGGTCTCAATCACTCAAGCCGGGTAAATTGGTCCTGAAACCTTCTGGACAATCCATGGTTGGGGTTTAAGTCACCGCTCTCTCACATCACCATTGGTCTAAGTAGTGGCGCATGTCAAGGTGAAGACTAGCCCAATGCAAGTCTTCTACTTAGTCATATCACGTCAGATCCAGATATGTCCATTCCTTACCCCGGGCGATCCTTTCCGGTATCCTTCACACTAGAGTCAGCATAGTCCCGGACTACGGACTCACCAACCCTATTGGTCATCCACAAATAGTAAACGGGAAGCTCTCACGTCCTCTCATGGGTTGGTTACTGGTCTTGAGTGCTCGTGAGCCCAAGTCTAGCTATTTGCAACCGTACCAATAAATGGCCCCTTTCGGGTATCCGTAGTATGATTTATGTCCTCTCACGGAGTGGTTACCGATCTTGAGTGCCCATCAAACCATACTACTACCACGGGTCGTTCGGTCTCAAAGCCCTTCCGATTCAGGTCTGATACAACGGGGATGTCCAATCCAACACATCTAGACAAATCCTATTTATGTCATCTAATAATCAGGGAAATTGTCGATGGCATCTTCGGAGAACATCCCATACTATTCCCTCCGATGTCCAAGGACAGAAATGTCAAAAGGACATTCCCCAATCCCAAATCATACTTATCCAATCACATTCTCAGTTCATCATATCATACATACATGATACATCGTCATATTGAAAGATACGTCATAACATCACATGATCAAGTGTATAAGAAATGACAAGAACTAATGACGTGATAAACAAAATAATTAAACGTGGTGCTACTATCACAAGGTAACAGTTAGTCATATGATGTCTAAAACAACTAATATACTAAGCCTACTAAGTTGCCAACATCAGTGTAATAATCACATAGTCTATGTCATTTGGGTATAACCGTCCTTACCTTAAGCCACGATGATGATAATCCAATAATCTCGAAAGGATGATCCAAAGATAGTATTAAGACCCTAGACAAACATAAATGAAAGATTAGAAAAGAAATCAGAAAAATTGGAGGTCGAACGGATCAAATCGGCGAAGCAAACAATTCAGCAATTGATTGGCAGACTAGCTTCAGTCGACCAAGTGAATAGTGCCCGAAGCCAAATAGTGATTTTTGGCTCAAAATCAATCTTCCGGTGCTCGGATCGATTCGAACCTTGGAGGGATTCATTGTAACAGTATAAGAACACTACATAACAAGAATTAGCCTAATCCAATGGCCCAATTGTAAACCCCCAAATTGAGACCCTATGTTCTAAAGACAAGAATCATAGCATGACTTGAAATCAAATGAAATTGCATTGGAATTGAATGAATTAACTAGGGGAACTGATGGGCAATGGATTAGAATCATATGCTAGCATAGAACATAGACATTGTACACCATAAACCTCACTTTAGAATAAGAACACATGAAGTTAAGAAGAAAATCAAAGTAATGCATATGCAAGGATTGAAATGAGAGCATAGCATCAATGGAAATAGAATGAGATCAATGATTAGCTAAGAGTGAACACTTGGAGTGATGGTTGCAAGGTTGTAGCATCAGCTCCAAGGTTGTAATTTCAAGAAAAGAAAAGAAAAGGAGTAGAATAGAGATTGAGAGTGATGAATCATACCTTGAATGTGCAAATGGAGACAAGAGACAATGATTGTAATGACTGGGGGCAAGAATCCTTCACAAACACCAAGAGAGTGCCTTGGGAAGCTCCACTCTCGTTCTCAATGGCGTAAATGAGTATAATAGGGTGCAAAACACGAGAACCACTTTAATAGAGAGAGGAATATCCAAAGAGCATCTTATTCTCGGATTTGTACAACCATTGGTCGACTGACTTTGGTCGACTGACTCAGTCGACCAAGCATGTACAGCAAGGTTGAATCAGGGAAATGAAAGGCTATACGGGTCCGAATTGAGTTGGGTTTTCTCCTACAAGTCAATAAACAAGTCTAGAGTAGAGAAATACCTTCAAAACAGGACCGGAAGCACATCAAGCACTTCAACTAAGCTTCCCCTCTTCTAGGTGCATTTTCTCACTGAACACTAACAGTGTATCCAAGTAAGGGGCTTCACTGTTAATATCCATGGGCTCCAAATCCTACACCGAGTCTTCAACTTTGAAGGACCATGAGTCTCTTCTTCCACCACTCCGGGTCTTCGGACCTACAAACATCATGAATCCGGGTCAGGGTCAAGGTTAGGATAGGGCTGGGTTTCACATTCTCCCCCTCCTCCCTTAAAAGAAATTTTGTCCTCGAAATTGAAAGCGTACCTGTGCTTCCAAAAAGATGAGGAAACTTCTCCTTCATGTCTTCTTCTTTCTCCTATGAAGCTTCTTCAGGGGTATGGTTCTTCCACCGAATCTTCACCAAAGGGATGGTGCGATTCCGCAATTGTTTGTTCTTTTTGTCTAGAATCTCGGCTGGCTCTTCATCGTAGGAAAGATCAGCACTGAGTCCTTTGGGTGCTTGTTGTAGTATGTGTTCCAGGTTTTCTATGTACTTTCGAAGCATCAAAACATGAAACACATTATGAACTTCAGCAAGAGATGGGGAAAAGGCCAAAAAGTATGCAACAAGTCCAACCTTCTCCAGAATCTCGTAAGGTCCAATGAAACAAGGGATAAGCTTTCCTTTCACATTGAATCTCATCACCCCCTTCATAGGTGATACTTTAAGAAAAACTTTCTCCCCAATCTGAAATTCTAAATCGGTTCTTCTCTTGTCGGCATAGGACTTCTGTCTAGACTGGGCAGACTTGATCCTTTCTCTATTCATGTCAACCATCGCACTTGTAGCTTCAATCATTTCTGGACCCAAAACTCTTCTTTAGCCGGTCTCGGTCCAATACACAGGTGTCCTACAAGTGTTACCATACAAAGCATTAAATGGAGCTATGCCTATTGTTGCTTGATAACTGTTGTTATAGGCAAACTCAACCAAAGCTAAGTGTCCATCGCAATTTCCACCCATATCCATTACACAAGATCTAAGCATATCTTCCAAGATTTGAATTGTCTGCTCAAATTGTCCATCAGACTATGGATGATGAGCTGTACTCAGATTCAATTGGGTTCCAAAGGCTTTCTGCAAACTGTTCCAAAACCTTGAGGTGAACCTAGGATCACGATCAGAAACAATACTCACTGGCACTCCGTGCAAGCGAACCACATTGTCCACATAAAGCCTAGCTAGCTTATCCAAAGTATGAGTGATCTTCATAGGAATGAAATGAGCTGATTTAGTCAACCTATCAACAATCACCCACACAGTGTCATTACCTTTACTTGTCAGAGGCAAGCTAGTCATGAAGTCCATAGAAATATCTTCCCACTTCCAACTAGGAATAGGAAGGGGCGGAAGTAATCCTGACGGGGGTTGACGAACGGCTTTCACACGTTGGCAAGTCTCACACTTGGCAACAAAATCTTCAACATCAACCTTCAAACCGCTCCACCAAAAATGTTCCCTTAAGTCCTTCTACATCTTGGTACTTCCAAGGCGAACTGTAAAGATTAATTGGTGTGCTTCCTTCAATATTTCTTTCTTGATTTCATCAACAGTCGGCACACAAAGTCTATCTCTAAACAACAAAGCACCATCGATAGACATACTAAAATTAGGGTCCATTTCAGGATTCAAAGTAATCTTCTCAATCTTCTCTTTCAACTCTAGGTCAGAACCTTGCAAAGCAACAATTCTGTCTTTAAGGGTGGATCTTGTTGTCATGGCAGAAAGAACAAAATCTGAGCCTTCCGAGACAACTTCCAAATCAAAGTCAGCAATCGAAGACAACAAAGGTTGACTCAAGGCATTCAAGTCCAACACTTTCTTCGACTTTTCCCTGCTAAGTGCATCAGCAACAACATTAGCCTTACCAGGGTGATACTGGATGTCACAGTCATAATCAAAGACCAACTCTAACCATCTTCTTTGTCTCATGTTCAATTCCATCTGGGTAAAGAAGTACTTCAAACTCTTATGATCTGTGAAGATAGCAATATTCTCACCATACAGGTAATGTCTCCAAATCTTCAAAGCAAAGACAACAACGGCAAGCTCTAAATCATGAGTGGGATAGTTCCGCTCATAATTCTTCAATTGCCGAGAGGAATAGGCCACAACTTTACCATGTTGCATCAACATACAACCCAAACCAATCTTAGAAGCATCAGTGTAGACTATCAAACAATCGAAACTATCGGGTATAGTCAAACTGAAGCACTTGTCAGTCTAGCTTTCAGCTCTTCAAAATTCTTCTCACAAACTTCGGTCCACACAAACTTCTCTTCCTTTCTAGTTAGCTTAGTCTTAGGAGAAGCCAACCAAGAAAAGTTCTCAATAAACCTTCTATAGTATCCCACCAATCCAAGAAAACTTCAAATCTTAGTCAAAGTCTTCGATCTTTCCCATTCGGCAACTGCTTGCACCTTTTCAGGATCAGCACGAATACCTTCGGCTGAAACTACATGGCCAAGAAATACTACCCTAGAGAGCCAAAAGTCACACTTGCTAAACTTAGCATAGAGCTTCTTTTCTCTCAACCTTTGCAATGTGAAATTTAGGTGTTTCACATGCTCTTCTTCATTCTTCGAATAGATCGAAACGTCATCAATGAAGACGATCACAAACTTATCAAGTACATCATGAAATACTCGGTTCATGAGATCCATCAACACAGCGGGAGCATTAGTTAAACCAAAAGCCATAACTCTAAACTCATAATGTCCATATCTTGTTCTAAATGATGTCTTGAAGATATCACTTGACTTCACTTTCAACTGATGATATCCAGACCTCAAATCAATCTTCGAGAACACAACTACACCTTTCAATTGATCGAAAAGATCATCAATCCGGGGCAGCGGATATCTATTCTTGACAGTCAACTTGTTCAACTCCCAATAATCAATGCTAAACGAATGCTACTGTCCTTCTTCTTCACAAACAAGACTGGAGCTCCCCAAGGGGATACACTAGGTTGTACAAAACCTATTTCTAAGAGCTCATTCAGTTGTGTTTGCAACTCTTCTAACTCAATAGGTGCCATTCTATACGGAGCTTTGGATATCGGAGTGGCTCCAAGAGGTAAGTCAATGGAAAACTCAACTTCTCTATCAAGGGGTAGTCTTGACAGATCATCTGGAAACCCACCAGAAAATTCACACACAACCGGAACTTCTTCTAGCTTCTTCCCTTCTTCGACCTTGCTTCCAGGTGAAGCACTTTCCACAAATGCACAGACTTGCATCAATGCGGTCAAAGTCTTCTTACTAATCCTTCCATTTTCTCCTTGGAACTCAAAAACTGAATTCTCATTCAACCAAAACTGAATTATCCTTGAAGAACACAAGATCACGGCATTGTGGGATGTCAACCAGTCAATTCCCAGGATTACATCAAAATCCTTCATGTCAAACAACACAAAGTTCGCCTTCAAATTCTTTCCACAAATCAACACAGGACATCCTTCTAACACTTTATCTAGCTTAACAACAAGCCCAATAGTGGTACTAATCGACAAACAACTAGATAAACATTGGGGTGTTAAGTTAGTCTTCAAAGCAAAAGTAGATGAGATGGATGAATGAGATGCACCTGTATCAAACAAAACAAATGCTGGAAATGAAACAACTAACAATGTACATGTAACAACATGATGACAGGGATCCTGTTCAATACCTGATATGCTGAATACTCTACCAGAGGGAGGGGTAGGGGTAGGAATAGGAGCACTTCTCACAACAAGGGCAAGAGGTTGCGCAGGCTTCTTCGGACAAAAACGAGCATAATGATCGGGCTGCTTGCACAAGAAACAAGAAGAGTCCTTCTTGTAAAACCCAGCCCTAACCTTGACCCGGAAACCTTGTTATTTGTAGGTCCAGTGACCCGAAGTAAAGTAAGAACTCAGCTTTGGGCCATCCCAGTGGAGGACTTGGTGTCTGGCTTTGAATCCATGAGAGTTGATGATGAAGTTCTATTTATGGAAACTGAATCTTGATGAAGATCGGATTAGTTGATGGACTTGGAGTGCTCTCTATCATGGTTTGAAGGCATTTCTACCTATTAGGTAAGTCACTTGATATGTATGCAAAACCCCTTTAGGATTTGATTTGATCTGGGTCTTCAATTCCCTGTTTTGGAATTGTCTTTGTCGCATTGGTCGACTGATTGGTCGACTGGACCAGTCGACCAATCCACTCGACCAATGGGTGCTGTCTTTGGCAATTAGGTCTTGCTTGCTCTATATAAGTCCAATCTCGAGTCTACTTCGTATTTTCTGCCTCCAAACTCTTTGGAACGAACCAAAGACCTCTGCAAGTCATCTCCCTTGCATCCTTGGTGATTTTCTTGACGGATCTTCGTCAAAACTCTTCCTTTTGCATCAAAGGTATGTCTACACTCTCTTCTTCTCCTCCATCTCTGTTTTTCTTTCCTTTTTGAGTTGAGACAGTAGAGGAGATGCTGCATTCTCTGTTGCAAACATCTCTGGACTTGTCTCTCATGATCATCCTAAGGATTAATGGCTAAAACAATGATCTTAACCATGATCATTGCAAGCTTTTGAAGGAATCATGATCAAACCATGATCTAGTCTTTGTTTAACTTCTGATTTGAATTCTGATCTCCTTGGATCTTCTATATTGATCATGTTAGTAGTCAATTGCTGTGTTTTCTTTTCATGATCCATGATCTATCAATCTCTAGTTGTTTCTCTTCTACCATACCATGTTTTCTTCATGAATCATGATAGTTACATATATGGTAGGTTTTGTTTCCTTATTTAGATTTATGCTTTTAAGCCTATTTCCTTGAAGATCTAAGTATGCTTTTCATGATACCTTTACCTGAATCAATGATTCATTCTCCTATTGTTCTTGTCTTTGATTTCTATCTTGAATTCTTCAAGATCCATGGTTGATCTAATTATGGTAACTTTTTGTTTCCTAATTTGGATCTTGATGGCTTGATTTGATTAGTGTTTTGAGGTCCCCTATATGTTAGGATACTACTGATGTAGTTTACCCCTTGATTAGTACCCTTTTGAACCACCAAATTTGGATTTTATATCTCAAAACTCTGATTTTTAGGCTCATCGTCGCATTGGTCGATTGATTGGTCGATCGGACCAGTCGACCAATCCACTCGACCAATGAGTACAGCAACTCCAGAATTGGTCTGTGTTGGATGTTTTGGTATCTTTTATGTTAGGGATCTTTCCTAATATGTTGTATACACTTGTTTTGGACCTTCTTCTCAAGTTTGCCAAGATCTTACTTGATTTCTTAGGATTCCTTTGCGAGTTATAAAAGGTAAGGATGGTTACTTCTTTAACAACATAGATAGCATGAATCTAGTTTCTATATTTGAATATCATTGATTTGTTTCCTTAATTAGATTCTTACAATGATATATTACTGTTGCATAATCTTGATAACAGTAGCATTACTTATTCATATTGAATTGACTCATGTATGATTTACTTACCAATTATATACAAAGTGATTGTAATTATTGATTTCTTTCCATATATGAAGTTACCATATATGTGATGATATGAATTGATGCATGTGTATGCTTAAGTATGGTTTGGAAAGGAGAGGTGTCCTTTTGACACTTCTGTCCTTGGACTACTACGGGAATATTATGGGATGTTTCCGGAGATGCCCTCTGGACACCTTCCTAAGCTGTTGGATGACATATCTAGGACTGTCTAGTAGTGTTTGGCTAGGATGTCCCATTATGTCAGACCCTAATCGGAGGGGTATTGAGATCGAACGACCCGTGGTAGCAATGGGGATTCATGGGCGCTCAAGACCGGTAACCAACCCGTGAGAGGACAGGAATCACATTGTGGGGGCCATTTATTGGTAGGGTAGCATATGGATAGACTTGGGCTCACAGGCGTTCAAGACCGGTAACCAACCCGTGAGAGGACGTGAGAGCTTCCCGTTTACCATATGTGGATGATCAATAGGGTTGATGAGTCCGTAGTCAGGGACTATGAGGACTCTAGTGTGAAGGATACCGAAAAGGATCGTCAGGGACAAGGAATGGACGTATCTGGATCTGACTTGATGTAACTAAGTAGAAGACTTGCATTTGGCTAGGCTTAACCCTGACATGCGCCGGTACTTAGACCAATGGTGATGTGAGAGAGTGGTGACCTATACCCCCAGCCATGGAATGTCCCGAGGGATGCCGGACCCATTACCAACTAATGATGAGTGATTGAGACCTTCCTAAAGAAGTATGGTGCTATGAATTAAAGCATGTCTGCCAATAGAGACAAGCATATGTAGAGTTAGATTCATTCATTCATTGTTTGTCTCATACCATATTGCATTTATGTTTGTTCTGAAATCCTGCCATTTATGTTATTATGGATTTAACTGCCTTACTGAGTTTCTTTGAAACTCATTCCTTTATTGTACAATGTTTGTTAGACTATTCTGCAGTGCTGAATATTATGACGGCCCCTATGAAGAAGCGCAAGGAGAAGAGGCATATCTCCAGGAAGGTGATTGCGGTTACAACAATTACACTGAAGATCCCGCGAGTGGTTATGCTCTGTACGATGCTTAGTCCGACCATAGAGTGGAAGCGCCCTTGTGCTGTTTATGAGATTTATACTTATAGGGATGTTGTCTATAAAGTTGAGAACAATTTAGTTACCCATTGTACCTGCTATTGGGATTAGATTTTGTCTTGCTTATTCTCTTTTAGAACTACTTTTCCGCTGGTTGTAGAGTGGGATTTTGCCTCACTTTACTTATCTGTTTTAGACACTCTAATTATATCTATTACTCTGATTTATATATGATTCATTCTTTCCTTATTTGGATCTATGGTTTATCTTCCGCACTTTTATTATTATTGTTCATGATTATGTTATTGTTTATGTGGGAGGTTGATTACTCGATACCTGATCTTCGGGCTGTGGATCACACTCTCGGGTATGCCAGATAGGGTACCGGCTAGGAGGATGTGACACTTCTGTCCAACAGGAGTCGCTACAGTGGGAGGTCTCTAAAATGCAGGTCTAGGATTAGTAATGTCACATCCCCCCAGCTGGTACCCTAACTGGCATACCCGGGAGTGTTATCCACAGCCCCGAAGATCAAGTATCGAGGAAATCATCCTCCTACATATACAATAACATAATCATAAATAGTAAATAAATCAAGTTTTAATATTATAAACAGGGTTCAAAACAAGAAATGAACATTCAGTATAATCAGAGTGCGGAAAGATACCAGATATCCAATGATATCAAAAAGGAGTAAAGTGAGGCGGAAACTCACTTTACCAAAAATAGCGGAACGTAGTATGAAAATCAAAGGGGATTAAAACTGAAACAAATGTACTAAGAAATAAACTAAGATCAAGCGTCTTCAAGTTTATAGATAACGTCTTCATAAGTATGGACTTCATCAATCCAATGAATCCGTTCTAACTCTATGCCGTTCTCAAAAGTAGTACGCAGCTTGATCCGCCGAGGGATCATCAGAGTAAGCTTGATTGTTGCCAGCACCTTGCGTGTAATATGCTTCACCAGCTTGTGCTTCGCTGTACTGCTCGTCATAATACTCTGTACCTGCAGGATAATCTAACAAGAAAATGTACAAAAAGGAATGAGTTTCGAAGAAACTCAGTATGCCAAGTTAATCCATAACATCATAGATAACATGTGGCAAAACTTAACATGATGCAATGCAGTATGAAACAAGTAATGAATGTATGCATCTAACTCAATGTATGCTGGTCTCTATGGTAGACATGCTTTAAGTCATAGCACCGTACTTCTGTGGGAAGGTTTGCTCACATCCTCAACCATTTAAGATATCTTGGATTCCCTCACCCATTTAAGGTATCTTGGGCAGCCGGTTGGTAATGGGTCCTGCATCCCTCGAGACAAATCATGGTAGGGGGTTAAGTCAACACACTCTCTCACAACCATTTGGCATAAGTACTGGCGCATGTCAGGGAAAAGCCTAGCCCAATGCAAATCATCTACTCAGTTACATCAACTCAGGTCCAGATACTTCCATTCCTCGTCCCTAACGATCCTTTCCGGTATCCTTTCCACTAGAGTCCTAATAGTCCCTGACTACGGACTCATCAACCCTATTGGTTATCCACATATGGTAAACGGGAAGCTCTCATGTCCCCTCACGGATCATTTCACCGGTCTTGAGCGCCCATGAGCCCAAGTCTAGCCATATGCAACCCTCCAATAAATGGCCTCTTTTGAGTATCCACAATGTGATCCATGTCCTCTCAAGGATCTTTTCACCGGCCTTGAGCGCCCACGAATCCCCATTGCTACCACGGGTCGTTCGGTCTCAATACCCTTCCGATTCGGGTCTGATATAACAGGGGTATATCCTAGCCAAACACTGCTAGACAGCCCTAGTTATGACATCCATTGATTCGGGAAAGCGTCGATGGGCATCTTCGGAGAACATCCCATACTATTCCCTCCGATGTCCAAGGACAAAAGTGTCAAAAGGACAACTTCCCAATCCCAAACCAAGCTTAAGCAAACACATTCTCAGATCAGTCATAACATATACAACCAACAGTTCATCATATACAAGAGAATGTAAAAGCAAAATTAGATTAGGCAATAATAGGTAATTCATATAACATGAAAAATGAAAAAGATAATATAAACAAGTGCTACTGATCTCACAGTAAGAGATCAGAATTAAATTATAATAACAGTAAGTAATCTCATAGTTTCACAAAGTAGAAACCAGAGAACAAGCAATCTATGTAGTTATGGAATTAACTGTCCTTACCTGATTATCAAAGAAGATGATCCAAAGATCAAAGAGAGCAACTCCAAACTTAGCAAATAGACTCCTAACAATCATAGATACAACATTAGGAAAGATGCCTAAAAGATCAGAGAGCAAACGAATCAATTCGGGCGAAAAACGAAGCTACTGACTCCTTTGGTCGAGTGCTTGGTAGACTGGCCCAGTCGACCAAGCAAGTCAGTACGGAATTGTACAGACTGCTTTGGCCATAACTTCTTCGTTTGAAGTTGGAATGATTCGAAATTCGAAGGGGAACTTCCTAAGGTATATTAGGATCATATAGTAAGATAAAAACATCAAGTCATGGGGAAAATTTGGGTTCTTGATTTAACCCAAGAATTTAGGGTTTCAACCTTATGGTTCCCATAAAAAGGTTGAGATCACAGAATGAAAGAAAATTATATAATTGGCCAAAGGCAATAAGAACATAATAGGAAAACTAATTTAGGTTACTAGAAATATTGCCCATGAGGTTTCCCTCGCATGGGAGGTTAACAAGAGTTTCCAGAACTCAAGCAAGGGTTAGGGTTTCAAGAAAATCTTCGGCTAGGGTTGAGATCATGATGATGATCATAGATCTCAAAGAAACGAAGGAGATCATGAAGGGATGGTTGCAAGGATGCAGCATCAACTTCCTTATCTCAATCAAGAATAAGATCAAGAAAAGAGAATTAATAATTTAGAAGAGATACTAACCTTGAATTGTAAGAACAGAGAAGAGAGGTTTCAGATCTGCAGAGGAATCTTCGAAATCACCAGAGAGAGTTTCGGAGAGGTGTTCTCACGTTCACAAAGTGTTTAGGAGGCAGCCGTAACAAAGAAATACGAAGTAGGGTTTAAATAAGAGTGAAAAACCCTAAAATTACAATTTCTCGGATTTAACCTTCCTTTGGTCAAGTGCTTGGTCGAGTGGCCCACTCGACCAGTCATTCGACCAAGGCAGACAGTAAGGAATAATCAGGGATTTGGAGGATCAAATGGGCTTTAAACCTTATGGGCTTTTGCATACGCATCAAGTAACAAGTCAAGTGTGAAGAAATACCTTCAAACCAAGTCAGATAATACTCCAAGTCCTTCAACTAATCTCATCTTCAGACAACTGCAGCTTCCTTTCCAAATCTACACAGACATCCAAGTATGTAACTCCATCAACAACATCCATGGGTTCAGAGTCAAACACCATGTCTTCTACTGAGATGGCCCATAGTTGGCTTCTTTCTTTACTCCGGATCTTCGGACCTAAAAACAACCGGGTTACCGGGTCAAGGTCAGGGTTAGGTTAGGGCTGGGTTTCACAAGTAATCCCATGCCGAGAAGGAATAATAGCTCCTGCAGGTCTAACTCCAGTAGGATGACTATGCTGACCCGCATGACTAACACCGGAACTCTGTCCAACACTTCTTGGCTTAAAGGTAGGAGTGGGATACGGAGTAGGTCTCACAGATCAACGATCAATGCGGTCAACATAACCAAGGTTCCTTGGCTGCCAAGGCTTCTAGACCCAAACATTTTGTCTTTCTGCCTCTTCTAACTTCTTAGCATTCTGAACTACATGGGCATAGCTCTTGAGAGGGAGAATGG
This sequence comes from Hakea prostrata, assembly GCF_041222555.1. NCBI lineage: Eukaryota > Viridiplantae > Streptophyta > Magnoliopsida > Proteales > Proteaceae > Hakea > Hakea prostrata. Next base: position 54,285,357 of record NC_142600.1, on the reverse strand, counting down.
TGAGATATGCCTTTATCGATGGCCGCAGTCCTTTGAAGAATTTCTTCGCCTTCGCATTGTCAGGTTTAATCGAATCAGGGGCGAAAAAGATTAGCTCTTCAAACTTCTACTGGTAGTCCTGCACGGATAAGGAACCTTGAACCAATGCCATAAATTCAGCCTCTTTGGCATCCTTCACTACTTCGGGAAAGTAATTCTTACAGAACGCCTCTTCAAATACTTCCCAAGATACAACGCCCGCATGGAGATCTTCAAGGATAGGTCTAGTCGAAATCCACCATGCGTCAGCCTCATGAAGAAGCTTCTATTCTGCAAAAAGAACTTTATGTGCATCTGAGCATTGCAAATTTCGAAATGCTTTCTCTAATTCCCTCAGCCATTTGTTAGGGAAAAGAGTATCCTTTGTCACACCAGTAAAAGATGGCACTTGCAGTTTCAGGAAACTCTCCATTAGCCTAGTATGCGGGGTTCCAGCGAACCTCTCCACATACGGAGCTGCAACATTAGGGTTTCCTTGCCCTCTAGCACGATTCCCGCCCAAAACCGCCATGAAGCTTGTCATCATCTAAGTAAACTGGGCTGCCTGTTGCTGCATCATGTTATTCATAACATTAGCAATATCCCGAAAACTTCCGATCTCAGGAGCACCTGGGAGTTCAGTAGTGGTGTGACTGTTCTCTTCTGTCTATTGGTCTGAACTACTAGCAAGCGTCTCACCATTACCGGTGCTACAGGATCCTACAAGTCGGTTTCTCAGGACAACCATTCTGCAAACAAAGATGACAACACCAACATCGAAGATTCATCAACAACTTCAAGACCAAGTGATTAGAATGCTTAAACATACTTAAAATCATCAACATAATGAGAAAACAATCAAACATTGGTCAAAAATCCACAAAACGAGCCGAAAATCCAAGAAAAAACCAAAATAGGGCATTCTGTCCTCCTTTGGTCGACCAAGCAACATCAGCCACGAATTTTGGGGCTTTAAACCTCATTTCCCACTTCATTTCTCACTTCTAACTCAAAATCTTCAAGGTCTCTGAAGAACCATCTTGCCAAGGTTTCCAAAGAGATTCCAAGTGTCTAGAAGCTTCAACAACATCAACACAACACATGTAGAAGATCCAAATAAGGTAAACACTATTCATCATCTTCACAAGTTCATTTCTTTATTAGATTCTATGAAAATACATGTTTAACTTGTTATTCTAGGTTAGAAACATGTGCATGCATGCATAGCAACATAATCCCATAGTTTCCATGCAAAAACAAACCTTAAACATCAAGCAAACACAAAAACACCAACTTGCTTACTCTAACGTAGCCGAAATCACCAACTTTGGAAAAACTTGATTACTCTCAAACCGCTTGGAATTTTAACATGAAATCAGTTGTCACATGCTAGAAATGATATGCTAGAGGTACTCATGCAATTCATTTCAACCAATTTTGATGTTTTCAAAAATCCCCAATTTTGACCTAAGAAGCCAAAATCCCATCTTCTACTTGCTGAATTTTTCCGCTTTAGGCGGCGATTTCGAGGGGTTTTCATCAATTAAACATCATAAGCATGAAATTCAAGGTAATATGCACATGCTAGTATGTTCAATTTGAATTTTTCCCAAAATCAAAATATTTTGAGAAGTACGAAAATGCCCTTCTTGTCTAAACTTCTTTGGTAATTCTCTAACATTGACTTGTTTAATCTTTTTCTATAGGTACAGTCATCATGGATAGAAGAGGACGAGTAGGAGGCCGTGGTAGAGGTAAATTAGTAGGGGCCAGGAGAGGTCGAGGACAGGCTCCGCCTCAGCCGCGAGAGGAGGTCATAGACAGACATAGATTTACGACACCACAGGCAGAGTTTTTATATGAGACTTATTTCGGACATTGTCACTATGAAATCCAGCCCAAACCTAACCAGGACATGCTATTTATCTTGGGTTAAAGAAAGGCTTGTTCAATGTTACATCATAATGTTAGACCATGATGTCTGTGTTTTTATCTTTGAAAGCCTTAGGAGGTTATGTCCGACCTTTTCCTTAGTGTAGATCCATGTCCAGAAATGATGGAAGTTGTTCTTGTGGGCTCTCTTTATGGAAGACATGGTGTTTGAACCGAAGTGGGGGAAATAGAGACTTGTGAACCCTTTTGATTAATAATGATTTGGTGTTGGAGCCCAAGCCCTTGGACATTGTCGATGATGCCCCTCACTTGAGAGCATTGTCAGTGTTAGTTCTGAATCTGCAGCCTGAAGAAGGTGAGCTTAGTTGATAGACCTAACGAACTCCCGTGCTTGATCTAAAGGTATTTTCCGACACTAGACTTCTTGATGGACTTGTAGAAGAAAACCCCACTCAATTTGACCTTGTATAGCCTTCCGAATCCCTGTCCGAAGTTGCTGAACTATGTCTGACCAATCCTGCCTGCGCATCGAAGAAGATTGAATTATTTCAAGTACCTAATGAGCTCCAATGCTTGATCTAAAGGTATTTATGGAAACTATACTTCTTTATTGACTTGTAGGAGAAAACTCCACTCAATTTGACCCATTATAGCCCTCCGAATCCCTGTCCGAAGTTGCTATTCATGTCTTGGTCGACTGCCTGGTCGATTGGCCAGTCCACCAACCAGTCGACCAGCAGTAATGGAATTCAAAAATCACAAAAATCTTTACCATTTTGACCCTACCTTTTTGGAACTCGTGAATGAAGGTCTACCCTGATCATTGGCACTCCAGAGAACGAAAAGTGACACTCTCTTGGGATCCCCTTGGTGTTTGTGAAGATCCTTGACTCCAATCATTAGTTTTCCACCTCAATCATCAACTCAAGGTATGGATTCTCTTCTTTTTCTTCTAATCTACTCAATCTCCTATTAATTTCTACTCTTGGGACCATGGCTGAAGTGCTTCAACCTTGCAAACACTTGGCCATGAGTTTCCCCTTTCATTTCCATTAATCTAACTACGTTCTTGCTATGATATATTCCCATTATGATTGCTTACGTTGCATTTCTATGATCTTTCATTTCAAACTATCCTTGATACAAAACTGATGTGTAGATGTATGCTATGTCTGATTTACTATGGATTCATGATTCTAATTTAATTCTTAACATTCACTTGATTGATTCCCATCATTCTTTACAATTCCAATCAATTCCAATTCGATTCTTGATATTTATCATATAGAACATAGGGCTTCGATTTGGGGGTTTTCAATTGGACCGTTGGATCGTCATGAAATTTAGTGTGTAGTATCCTCATATTGTTATAATAACGCCCTCCAAATTTTGTGTCGATCGGAGCACCGGAAGGTCAGTTTTGGGCCAAATCTTCAATTCTACCCATTGTTAACAAGTCTTGGTCGACTATCTTGGTCGACTGACATTCGACCAAGCCAGTCAACCAAGAGATGTTAACCTCCCTGTACTTGTCTGAATTGCCTCGTTTGACCTCCGATTCAACTGTTTTCTTCTCTAATGTTACTTATGTGTTGTCTAGGGTATAAACACTGATTTTTGGGACTATTCTTGGTGATCTTTGGGATTTGTTTTCGACTTGATTAAGGTAAGGATGGTTATCGCCATAAATACATTGGCTATGTACTTATGCCTTGATTTTCATAACTTGGTGAACATGGTCTCTTTATTACTTTTGAACATCATAGGAATGTTATACATGCTTTAGAACAGTAGTATTGTGATTTCATATATTCTTGTTATAATGATTAATTAGTATTATCACTTATACTTATGATGAATCATTTCAATATTATGACTGAACTTCTATTATGATGATGTATCAAATGTATGTGAAATGTTGGACTTGAGTATGTGGTTGCTTAGGTATAACTTGGGATTGGGGAGTGTTCTATTGAGGCTTATGTCCTTGGGCATCGGAGGGAATAGTATGGGATGTTCTCCGAAGGTGCCCATCGACACTTTCCTGGGTTATTGGATGACATACATAGGATTGTCTAGTTGTATGGCTAGGATTATCCTTGTCGTATCAGACCCAAATCGGAAGGGCATTGAGACCGAACGACCCGTGGTAGGGTATGGTTTGATGGGCGCTCAAGACCGGTAACCACCCCGTGAGAGGACATAAACCATACTACGGATACCCGAAAGGGGCCATTTATTGGTAGGGTTGCAAATGGATAGACCTGGGCTCACGGGCGCTCAAGACACGTAACCAACCTGTGAGAGGACGTGAGAGCTTCCCGTTTACTATTTGTGGATGACCAATAGGGTTGATGAGTCCGTAATCCAGGATTACGCTGACTCTAGTGTGAAGGATACCGGAAAGGATCGTTGGGGGCGAGGAATGGACGTATCTGGATCTGACATGATATGACTGGCATTGGGCTAGGCTTTACCTTGACATGCGCCAATACTTAGACCAAATGGTGATGTGAGAGAGCGGTGACCGAAACCCCAGCCAAGGTTGTCCAGAAGGTTTCAGGACCCAATTCCTACCGGCTTGAGTGATTGAGACCTACCCAAAGAAGTATGGTGCTATAACTTAAAGCATGTCTACCTTAGAGACCAACATTCATAGAGTTAGAACCATACTTGCATCATGTGATTCATATCATATTTCATCATGTTTTGGCTTGTATCATATGGCTTATGTTTTATGGAATGACTACCTTGCTGAGTTCTTTTGAACTCACTCCTTTTTGCAACATATTTTGTTAGACTTTTTTGCAGGTACTACTACTGTTGACTGTGACAGTCAACACTCTAATGACCAAGTTGGTGACTCGTACCACACTAGTGGCGGTGAACACGTTGATAAAGATTAGCAGTCCGAGATTGATATTTGTCAAGAGCAGACGCGGCTTGGCTTAGTTTCTTATAATTTTGTTATTTAGGAAATATTGTATAAGTTAGAAGAAACTGTAATTTAGTTGTTTACCTTTCTTTCCCTTCTTTTAAGAACTGGTTGTAACCTGCACCTTATCTCGATCTACCTTCCGTTGTTATTGTAGAATGAGTTTCCGCCTCATTTCACATTTTGATTAATTATTTTATTAGTATCTTTCTGGCACTCGATGTTCTTTGTGATTCTTCTGAGATTTTTCCTTGACTTTTATTATTAAGTTATTTAAAAATTTTGATTTGTTCTTGCTTGTGATTAAATTATTGTGCGAAATGGATATGATCATTCCTAAACTTGATCTTTTGGGCTGTGGATCACTCCACCAGGTAATCCAGATAGGGTACCCTTAGGGTGGATGTGACAGTTGCATTGAGCATGGTTGAGTACTTCAGTTGCGAGAGTTGAGGACCTTTAGGATTAGACGATTGTTTGATACATTGAGATGGACACACCTTTTTACAGAGGATTTACCGGTGTATCCGGAGTTGGTTCGGCTGTTCTACAACAATTTGACATCGTTTGAGGAGGGATTGGGAGTAGATATGCTTCAGCTGGTAGTAGCTAGTCAGGTCTGGGGGACACGGATTTGCTTCACTACCTGCACACTCGCAGAGATTTTCGGGGTACCTTTCTACCCGCACGCTTGCACATGGATACCAGTCGGTGGTAGAGTGGACAAACAGGTCCTTCCATATTAGGTGCACGAGATATGTGCCACACTATGGGATGGCGATCAATGCCATAGTCCACGGATCAGTGGAGAGATGACTCCGGCAGCGAGGGTGATTGGTCGGATTGTGGGCAGGAACATTATGCCCAAGGCGGGACATCACCATTGGGTAACAATGATGGAGGCCTTAGTTATATATTCCATTTACATGGGTTTTGAGATGATCCGGCATATATTCTACAGAATGTCATGATTGATATTGTAGACCACCCGAGTATGAGGAATGTATGTTTTGGACGACTACGACACTTGTCTTCCAGGCATTTCGAGGTGGGACTCGAGGGTGAGGAGATGATCAGAGGTTCAGGATATCTGATCGACACTAGGACCATTGGACTCATACAGCTACATAATGCTGTGAGATCACCAGGTCCGGAGGATGAGTCAGAGTCCGAGTATGAGGATGAGGTGGCACCAGTGGTTGAGGGATAGGATGGGTCAGATTCAGATGATCAGGATGGAGAGGATGTAGAGATGCCTAATGCTGGTCAAGATGATCAGGGCATTCCTGCATCACACTTTGAGGCAGGGGGCCCATCACATGCCACTCCAGAGACACCTGACTTACATGCACAGATGCTTTCCATGACTTCCATGCTAGAGAGGATGGAGGTCAGACAGGAGTAGATGTATGAGAAGATAGAGTCGAGACAAACACAGATGTATGAGATGATGGAGGCGAGGCATACACAAGTGTATGAGATGATAGAGATAAGGCATACACAGATAGAGTCCAGACAGGATCAACTACAGTCTCAGCTCACACAAATCTTGGATGATGTCAGGGCATTAAGGGATCATAGGTGGTATCCTAGATAGACATATTGTACTAGGATTTCAGTTTATGCTTTCATATGTAGTTTGATGTAAAACTTTCTTAAGTTAATGAAATTCGCTTTTATTTCACTTTATTATTGTGTATTATTCACTTTTCTTTTTATTTCATTAAGTGATGCTTGTTAAATTATAATTATTGTATATTATTCAACAAATCACTTATGCTTCATTAATTAAGTTTCTAATCTGAGTTATCTATTATTCACTTCTAAGACAGGAGTTACTTCTGGATCTATGACTCAGGAATGTTCCATTATCATTTCTGTGGTTAGGGTTTTACTTGAACTTTAAGCTCTGATACCACTTTGTCACAACCACCCAGCCATTACCCTACCAGGCATACCCAAGTATGTGATCCAAAGTCCTGAAGATCAAGTATCGAGCAACCATGCCTCCCACATACATGATAATACAATCATGAACAATAATAATCAAGGTAAAAGCATATAATAAAAGAAATCATGAATAAGATAAGAACAGATAATTAGAGTGCGGAATAAAGATGATACCAAAAGTATAAATATAATCCATAGAGAGAGAGTGAGCAGAAGTCACTCCCTCAGTGGCAGCGGAAAAGTAGTCAATCAAGGTTAGGTTATAGATCTAAAATCTAAGAGTATATCAAAAGAAAGTTAATTACATATCCAAGTTCCAAAGGAATAACAATAAAAGGGCCTAAGCTAAGGTCTCCTCAGTCTTGTACAGGGTGTCCTCATAAGTCTACATGAAGGAAACCAAGTAGGGCCTCTCCCACACCAAAGTCCGGCTAATTCTGGTACGGAGGGTAATAACCCTCGGCACCTTCACAGTTTCATAATAGCCAGAACCTTCAGTGTAGTATGCGGAATCCTGGTCTGCCTCAAAGTATGTGCCATCGGCTTCTTCAATACTTGTGGAAAATCCTAACAAAACAATTGTACAAAAAGGAATGAGTTTAAAGAACTCAGCAAGGCAGTTAATCCATAATACATAAACCATAACATGATGCAAGATGATATGAAACACATGATGCCAGTATGATACTAACTCTACAAATGCTAGTCTCTATGGTAGACATGCTTTAAGTCATAGCACCATACTTCTTTAGGTGGGTCTCAATCACTCAAGCCGGGTAAATGGGTTCTGCAAACCTTCCGGACAATCCATGGTTGGGGTTTAAGTCATCGCTCTCTCACAATCCATTGGATCGATCCGAAACTTTGAGGGATTCATTATAACAGTATAAGAACACTACATAACAAGAATTAGCCTAATCCAATGGCCCAATTGAAAACCCCCAAATTGAGACCCTATGTTCTAAATACAAGAATCATAGCATGACTTGAAATCAAATGAAATTGCATTGGAATTGAATGAATTAGCTAGGAGAACTGATGGGCAATGGATTAGAATCATATGCTAGCATAGAACATAGACATTGTACACTATAAACCTCACTTTAGAATAAGAACACATGAAGTTAAGAAGAAAATCAAAGTAATGCATATGCAAGGATTGAAATGAGAGCATAGCATCAATGGAAATAGAATGAGATCAATGATGAGCTAAGAGTGAACACTTGGTGTCACATCCTCCCAGCCGGTACCCTAACTGGCATACTCGAGAGTGTGATCCACAGCCCCGAAGATCAAGTATCGAGGAAATCGTCCTCCCACATGTACAATAACATAATCATAAACAGGAAATAATCTAGGTTTAATATTATAAACAAAGGTTCAAAACAATAATGGATACTCAGTATAATCAGAGTGCGGAAAGATACCAGATATCCAATGATATCAAAAAGAGTAAAGTGAGGCGGAAACTCACTTCACCAATATAGCGGAACGTAGTATGAAAGTCAAAAGGAATTACAACTGAAACAAATGTACTAAGAAGTAAACTAAGATCAAGCGTCTTCTAGTTTATAGATAACGTCTTCATAAGTATGGACTTCGTCAATCCAATGAATCCATTCTAACTCTATGCTGTTTTCAAAAGTAGTACGCAGCTTGATCCGCCGGGGGATCATCAGAGTAATCTTGATCGTCGCCAGCACCTTGCGTGTAATACGCTTCATTGGCTTGCGCTTCACTGTACTGCTCGTCATAATAATCTGTACCTGCAGGATAATCTAAACAAAGAATGTACAAAAAAAGGAATGAGTTTCGAAGAAACTCAGTAAGGTAGTTAATCCATAACATCATAGATAACATGTGGCAAAACATAACATGATGCAATGCAGTATGAAACATATAAAGTATGAATGTATCTGACTCTATGTATGCTGGTCTCTATGGCAGACATGCATTAAGTCATAGCACCGTACTTCTTAAGGAAAGTCCGCTCACACCCTCAACCATATAAGATATCTTGGGTTCCCTCAACCATTTAAGGTATCTTGGGCAGTCGGTTGGTAATGGGTTCTGCATCCCTCTCGGACAAACCATGGTAGGGGGGTTAAGTCAACACACTCTCTCACAACCATTTGGCATAAGTATTGGCGCATGTCAGGGAAAAGCCTAGCCCAATGCAAGTCATCTACTCAGTTACATCAAGTCAGTTCCAGATACTTCCATTCCTCCCCTCTCGGGATCCTTTCCGGTATCCTTCACACTAGAGTCACGGATATTACTCACTGGACTCATCAACCCTATTGGTTATCCACATATGGTAAACGGGAAGCTCTCATGTCCCCTCACGGATATAACTCACCGGTCTCGAGCGCCCATGAGCCCAAGTTTAGCCATATGCAACCCTCCAATAAATGGTCCCCACAATGTGATTCCCCTCCTCTCATGGATATAACTCATCGGTCTTGAGCGCCCGTGAATCCCCATTGCTACCACGGGTCGTTCGGTCTCAATACCCTTCCGAATCGGGTCTGATATAACAAGGGTGTATCCTAGTCAAACACTGCTAGACATCCCTAGGTATGACAACCATTGATTCGGGAAAGTGTCGATGGGCAACCCCGGAAACATCCCATACTATTTCCGATAATGTCCAAGGACAAAAGTGTGAAAAGGACACCTCCCAATCCCAAACCAAACTTAATCAAACACATTCTCAGATCAGTCATGACATACACAACCAGTAGTTCATCATATAAAAGAGAATGTAAAAGCGACATCAGATTAAGTAGTAATAAGTAATTCATATAACATAAGTAATGAAAAAGATGATATAAACAAGTGCTACTGTTCCCACAGTAGGAGATCATAATTAAACTACAATAACAGTAGGTAATCTCATAGTTTCATAAAGTAGAAACCAGAGAACAAGTAATCTATGCAGTTAAGGAATTAATTGTCCTTACCTTCTAACTTGGATGGGATCTTAAAGAATCAAGTATGATCTTGACTAAACCTGAGAAGACAGTCCTAGACAAGTGCACACAACATGTTAGGAAAGATGCATAAAGGAAAAGATCATAAATCAATCGAAACAGACCAAGATTGAGGTTGTTGTACTCATTGGTCGATTGATTGGTCTGCTGGACCAGTCCACCAATGCAGACAGTGGCCTGCAAGAATCCGAATTTTGAGAATCCAGAGCCGAACTCGATGGTTCAAAAGGGTACAAATCAGAGGGGAATTATCATGGTAGTATTCTAGGGTATAGAGGATATCAAATCATAAATCAAATCAAGTTCCCAAATTATAACTTAGGAACACAAAGGTTAACCTACTAGGTTAAACATAGATTATGAGAGAAAAATATTATAATCAAAGATTCAAGAATTAGGATATGAGGATTACAGATATAGTAAAGAAAACACATTGATTGGGTTACCATGATTAAACTAGAGGTTCTTGATCTTACCCAAGAATTAGGGTTTTACCCTTTTTGGTTCCCTCGGAAAATAATTGTGAGATCTGGACGAAGTGAGATAAATTGTTAGCCAAGAATAACAAGAAGGGTCATTCAATGATGAAGTTTAGGTTAACACAATATTACTCAAGAAGATTTTCCTTCACAAGGTGTAAAACCCAGCCCTAACCTTGACCCGGAAACCTTGTTATTTGTAGGTCCAGTGACCCGAAGTAAAGTAAGAACTCAGCTTTGGGCCATCCCAGTGGAGGACTTGGTGTCTGGCTTTGAATCCATGAGAGTTGATGATGAAGTTCTATTTATGGAAACTGAATCTTGATGAAGATCGGATTAGTTGATGAACTTGGAGTGCTCTCTATCATGGTTTGAAGGCATTTCTACCTATTAGGTAAGTCACTTGTTATGTGTGCAAAACCCCTTTAGGATTGGATTTGATCTGGGTCTTCAATTCCCTGTTTTAGAATTGCTGTCTGCATTGGTCGACTGATTGGTCGACTGGACCAGTCGACCAATCCACTCGACCAATGAGTGCTGTCTTTGGCAATTAGGTTTTGCTTGCTCTATTTATGTCCAATCTTGAGTCTACTTCGTATTTGCTGCCTCCAAACTCTTTGGAACGAACCAAAGACCTCTGCAAGTCATCTCCCTTGCATCCTTGGTGATTTTCTTGACGGATCTTCGTCAAAACTCTTCATTTTGCATCAAAGGTATGTCTACACTCTCTTCTTCTCCTCCATCTCTGTTTTTCTTTCCTTTTTGAGTTGAGACAGTAGAGGAGATGCTGCATTCTCTGTTGCAAACATCTCTGGACTTGTCTCTCATGATCATCCTAAGGATTAATGGCTAAAACAATGATCTTAACCATGATCATTGCAAGCTTTTGAAGGAATCATGATCAAACCATGATCTAGTCTTTGTTTAACTTCTTATTTGAATTCTGATCTCCTTGGATCTTCTATATTGATCATGTTAGTAGTCAATTGCTGTGTTTTCTTTTCATGATCCATGATCTATCAATCTCTAGTTGTTTCTCTTCTACCATACCATGTTTTCTTCATGAATCATGATAGTTACATATATGGTAGGTTTTGTTTCCTTATTTAGATTTATGCTCTTAGGTCTATTTTCTTGAAGATCTAAGTATGCTTTTCATGATACCTTTACCTGAATCAATGATTCATTCTCCTATTGTTCTTGTCTTTGATTTCTATCTTGAATTCTTCAAGATCCATGGTTGATCTAATTATGGTAACTTTTTGTTTCCTAATTTGGATCTTGATGGCTTGATTGGATTAGTGTTTTGAGGTCCCCTTTATGTTAGGATACTACTGATGTAGTTTACCCCTTGATTAGTACCCTTTTGAACCACCAAATTCGGATTTTATATCTTAAAACTCTGTTTTTTTTAGGCTACTTACTGTCTGCATTGGTCGACTGATTGGTCGACTGGACCAGTCGACCAATCCACTCGACCAATGAGTACAGCAACTCCATAATTGGTCTGTGTTGGATGATTTGGTATCTTTTATGTTAGGGATCTTTCCTAATATGTTGTATACACTTGTTTAGGACCTTCTTCTCAAGTTTGCCAAGATCTTACTTGATTTCTTAGGATTCCTTTGCGAGTTATAAAAGGTAAGGACGGTTACTTCTTTAACAACATAAATTGCATATCTTAGTTTCTATATTTGAATCTTGTTAATTTATTTCTTTAATTAGATTCTTATAATGTTATACTACTCTAGTACTATCTTGATATCAGTAGCATTACTTAATCATATAAATTGACTCATGTATGATTTACTTACCAATTATATACAAAGTGATTGTAATTATTGATTTCTTTCCATATATGAAGTTACCATATATGTGATGATATGAATTGATGCATGTGTATGCTAAAGTATGGTTTGGAAAGGAGAGGTGTCCTTTTGACACTTCTGTCCTTGGACTACTACGGGAATATTATGGGATGTTTCCAGAGATGCCCTATGGACTCCTTCCTAAACTGTTGGATGACATATCTAGGATTGTCTAGTAGTGTTTGGCTAGGATGTCCTGTTATGTCAGACCCTAATCGGAGGGGTATTGAGACCGAACGACCCGTGGTAGCAATGGGGATTCATGGGCGCTCAAGACCGGTAACCAACCCGTGAGAGGACAGGAATCACATTGTGGGGGCCATTTATTGGTAGGGTTGCATATGGTTAGACTTGGGCTCACGGGCGCTCAAGACCGGTAACCAACCCGTGAGAGGACGTGAGAGCTTCCCGTTTACCATATGTGGATGATCAATAGGGTTGATGAGTCCGTAGTCAGGGACTATGAGGACTCTAGTGTGAAGGATACCGGAAAGGATCGTCAGGGACGAGGAATGGACGTATCTGGATCTGACTTGATGTAACTAAGTAGAAGACTTGCACTTGGCTAGGCTTTACCCTGACATGCGCCGGTACTTAGACCAATGGTGATGTGAGAGAGTGGTGACCTATACCCCCAGCCATGGAATGTCCCAAGGGATGCCGGACCCATTACCAACTGATGATGAGTGATTGAGACCTTCCTAAAGAAGTACGGTGCTATGACTTAAAGCATGTCTGCCAATAGAGACCAGCATATATAGAGTTAGATTCATTCATTCATTGCTTGTCTCATACCATATTGCATTTATGTTTGTTCTGAAATCCTGCCATTTATGTTATTATGGATTTAACTGCCTTACTGAGTTTCTTTGAAACTCATTCCTTTATTGTACAATGTTTGTTAGACTATTCTGCAGGTACTGAATATTATGACGGTCCCTATGAAGAAGCGCAAGGAGAAGAGGCATATCTCCAGGAAGGTGATTGCGGTTACAACAATTACACTGAAGATTCCGCGAGTGGTTATGCTCCGTACGATGCTTAGTCCGACCATTGAGTGGAAGCGCCCTTGAGCCGTTTATGAGATTTATACTTATAGGGATGTTGTCTATAAAGTTGAGAACAATTTAGTTACCCATTGTACTTGCTACTGGGATTAGATTTTGTTTTGCTTATTCTCTTTTAGAACTACTTTTCCGCTGGTTGTAGAGTGGGATTTTGCCTCACTTTACTTATCTGTTTTTGACACTCTGATTATATCTAGTACTCTGATTTATATATGATTCATTCTTTCCTTATTGGAACTATGGTTTATCTTCCGCACTTTTATTATTATTGTTCATGATTATGTTATTATTTATGTGGGAGGTTGATTACTCGATACCTAATCTTCGGGCTGTGGATCACACTCTCGGGTATGCCAAATAGGGTACCGGCTGGGAGGATGTGACACAAGGGAGGTTACCAAAAGCTCTCCAGACGATCTCACAGGTTAGGGTTTCAAAGGATTAGGGTTACGGTTTCGAAAATTTCACTGGCTGAGGTTAAGATCATGATGATGATCATGCATCTTAAAGATCACGATGAAATCATGGAATAGATGGTTGCGAGAGTGCATCATCTTCTTCCTGATCTCAAAGAAGAACAGAATTAAAGAAAGAAAATCAGAGGTAGAAGAAAGAGTGAGTGAAATCATACCCTTGCCGTAGAAAGATGAAGAATTCTTCAAGTCTTTGCGAGGAATCACCAAAGAATGCAAGGGAATGGGTTAGATTAGGGTTCTTGTTGGTGCAACCTAGAGGGGGGGTGATTAGGTTGCAACTAGTGGATTGTCCCAATTTTTCGGTTTGTGCGGAAATACACGGTAAATTGAAAATTCAAATGAAACTAAACAATACAAGCAACCACAACACAGGATTTATAGTGGTTCGACTATACAAGTCTACATCCACTCCTCTCTTGGGCTCAAGAGAGTATTCTACTATTGATTCTCTTTCAATACAATGGGTAGAGATCAAACCCTTACAATAATCTTTGTTACGGGGCAAGAGAACCCTTTACAGTCTTTGTTTAACAAGCAGGGCAAAAGCACCCCTTAACAATCTTTGTTCACGGGCAAGAGCACCCAATGACCAATTCTAATCTACCAACCTAGACTAGAATTGAAATAGTTACAAAGGAAGGATGTTACCTTAAGAGGTGTGACACTTTACCTCTTGTGTGAATGTGATGCAATGTGAGTTTTAGGCTCAAATGCAAATGTATGCACCACCGACGCCTTTAATCACCTCAAGCTTGGCTTCCACAAGCTTGCTTAATACCTTGGAATGTTCTTCAGGGTTGGGGAGAAGGTGAAAGGCAAAGCACAAAGTTTTCTTGCAATTTGAGAGCTTAGGATCACTTGGGGAGTGGGTGATCAAGTGTGAGTGTTGTAGCTCTCAAATGAGGTGAATTGGGTTTATATAAAGCACCTTTGAGTGCCAAAACCCAATCCCCAATGGATAGAAAACGGACATAATTTTGTCCTATTTTTAGCCCAGACGGTCATCAGTCTGGTCAGACGGTCGACCGTCTAAAAAAGAGCCGTTAAAAACTAGCCGTTATGGCTTAGTTAAACCAGACGGAATTTCCGTCTGCCAGACGTAATCTGTCTCAGACGGTCAGCCGTCTACCAGACGGTCATCTGTCTGGAAAAGAGCCATTAAACTAGCCGTTGTAGGCATTTTTTAACCCAGACGGAATTCCGTCTCAGACGGTCAGCCGTCTGCCAGACGGTCATCCGTCTCAGACGAAATTCCGTCTGACCAAACGGAAATTCCATCTGAGCTTCTGTGACTTAGAATCAGTCACAGCAAACCAGACGGTCAGCCATCTGCCCAGACGGTCGACCGTCTGAGCCTGTTTTGCTGAATTAAGTTGGGGCTGGGACATGGCTTGGGTTTTTGGACTTTTTGGACTTTTTGGTCAACCCTAAGCACTGTACACCTCACTAACATGTCCTAGGTCACTCTAGTAATATGAATTACATATAATTGATGCATTTACATGTATGTGTATGCGAGAGTGTCCTAAGCCCTAATTCAGCCTAAGTCTTAATCTTCGACTTGATTTTGTGCAATGGTCTTCATGTCCATCTTGGCATGGTCATCTTGACTTAGACTTCATGTCCATCTTAATGTCCATCTTGGCATGATCTTGGCTTTGACTTGGAGTTGGTCCACTTGTTCTCATTTTGAACTAAAACATCATAACTCAATATAGCCATTAGTAATTCATGCTTATTATCATCAAAATCAATAGAGGCTGATGTGGAAAATGCTGACATGGCATTTCCCAACAATCTCCCCCTTTTTGATGATGATAAACACATGAATGATTGGAACATATGAATGATAATTAATAGCAAATAAACACTCATTCATATGCATGTTATTTACATGTTTTTCCATGGTGAATTCTAATTGATGTTTGTTATCATCAAAACATGGTGAATTCAAGTTTCATGTTTGTTATCATCAAAATCAATGGAGGCCAATGTGGCAAAATGCTGACATGGCATTTTCCAACAATCTCCCCCTTTTTGATGATGACAAACACATGAATGACGGAAAATATGAATGATCATTAATAGCAGTCGATGCTCATTCATATGCATGTTATGACATGTTTTCCCTATGAATTATTATCTAATTTATTCATGCGGTTTTCTCCCCCTTTTGTCATCAACAAACAATATAGGAGCTAATGAATTATCTAATTCAAAATTATATAATTTATAGAATTTTCTCCCCCTTTTGTTATTAACAAAATATAGGAGATGCTTCTCCGCAAAATAACTCTCCCCCTTTGTTATCAACAAAAACAATGCATGAAATGCTCTCCCTCAATTAAGTCTCCCTTTGTTATTGACAAAAGTGGGAAAAGCATGAAGTGCTCCCCCTCAAATAATTTTCCCTTCTTAACTTATGCTCCCCCTGAATTAATGCATAAGTTAACAACTTCTCTCCCTCACATATGCACTCTCCCCCTACATGAATGCATAAAAGGAAAGAGAATGACATACTCTTTCTTAAAACCCTTTTTCAGGGTCCTTAATTACTTTGAACAATACTCCAAATGAGTTGTCCCTATCAATGTCATCTATTAATCCTTTATCATTATTGCTAATGGAATTAGGATTATGGGAAGAATTTACCTCAAGGTCTTTTTGTTCTTCCATGGACTTTGCCATTAGAGCCAAGTTGATTCTTTCTTCATCGGTCTCCTCCTTTTCTTCATTTAGGCACTCGGATTTGATATGACCCGGTTTCCTACATTTACAACAAGTAACATTAGATACACAAGTTCTTTCCTTAGAAATATTTTTACCTTTGTGTTCCTTTGATGATTTTCCTTTGTGAGGACCCTTTCCTCTTTTCTTTTTGAGAAGTTTCTTGAATTCTTTGGCAATTTGGTAAAGCTCAATGTCCAAGTCTTCTCCTTCACTCTCACTTTTTTCTTCTTCCTTGGTGGCACTCTTTAGAGCTATGGACCTCTTCCTTCGATCCTGCTACACGCTTGCTCGCTTGTCTTCTTCAAGCTCCGCTTCATGAGCTAGCAAAGATCCCATTAGCTCATCAATGGTAATTTTAGACAAATTCCCCGCTTCTTGAATTGCTGTCCCTTTGGGTCTCCATGAGGGTGGAAGAGCTCTCAGAATTCTTCTAGTCACGTCCTCATTTGCCAATTCTTTTCCAAGGCTATACAACTTGTTCACAATGTTAGTAAATCTACTAAATAAAGAAGTAATATCCTCATAATCTAACATTTTAAACTCTTCATATTGAAGCATGTAGATGTCTAGGTTCATCCTTTTGATATGGTCAGTCCCTTCATATGTGACTACCAACTTATCAAAAATTTCTTTGGCACTTTTGCAAATGCCACATCTATTGTAGACTTTTTCACTTAACGCACATTGCAAAAACATTTTTGCTTTGTGATTTAATTGAATTTTGACCTTGTCGGTCAAAGTCCACTCGGCTCTAGGTTTGGGTACTTTATGGCCATGTTCATCTGTTTTGAGAACCTCATTTGGTCCACTTGTTATGACGTCCCACACATCGATATCATGTGCACACACAAAATCCTCAAACCTATTTTTCCAATTGGCAAAGTCTTCTCCATCAAAGTATGGAGGTCTACCAGTGTTAAGACCTTCGGTTCTTGAAGGAACTTCATAAAAAGGAAAGGCCATTATCTTTGACTCTTTTAAAGATTGATTTCAATCTTAATTTGAGCTCCCGCTCTGATACCAATTGTTGGTGCAACCTAGAGGGGGGGTGATTAGGTTGCAACTAGTGGATTGTCCCAATTTTTCGGTTTGTGCGGAAATACACGGTAAATTGAAAATTCAAATGAAACTAAACAATACAAGCAACCACAACACAGGATTTATAGTGGTTCGACTATACAAGTCTACGTCCACTCCTCTCTTGGCCTCAAGAGAGTATTCTACTATTGATTATCTTTCAATACAATGGGTAGAGATCAAACCCTTACAATAATCTTTGTTACGGGGCAAGAGAACCCTTTACAATCTTTGTTTACGGGCAAGAGCACCCAAGCAATCTTTGTTCACGGGCAAGAGCACCCAATGACCAATTCTAATCTACCAACCTAGACTAGAATTGAAACAGTTACAAAGGAAGGATGTTACCTTAAGAGGTGTGACACTTTACCTCTTGTGTGAATGTGATGCAATGTGAGTTTTATGCTCAAATGGAAATGTATGCAACACCGACGCCTTTAATCACCTCAAGCTTGGCTTCCACAAGCTTGCTTAATACCTTGGAATGTTCTTCAAGGTTAAGGAGAAGGTGAAAGGCAAAGCACAAAGTTTTCTTGCAATTTAAGAGCTTAATTGCAAGCTTAGGATCACTTGGGGAGTGGGTGATCAAGTGTGAGTGTTGTAGCTCTCAAATGAGGTGAATTGGGTTTATATAGAGCACCTTTGAGTGCCAAAACCCAATCCCCAACGGATAGAAAACGGACATAATTTTGTCCTATTTTTAGCCCAGACGGTCGACCGTCTGAAAAAGAGCCGTTAAAAACTAGCCGTTATGGCTTAGTTAAACCAGACAGAATTTCCGTCTGCCAGACGGTAATCTGTCTCAGACGGTCATCCGTCTGGAAAAGAGCCGTTAAACTAGCCGTTGTAGGCATTTTTTAACCCAGACGGAATTCTGTCTGAGCTTCTATGACTTAGAATCAGTCACAGCAAACCAAACGGTCAGCCGTCTGCCCAGACGGTGGACCGTCTGAGCCTGTTTTGCTGAATTAAGTTGGGGCTGGGACATGGCTTGGGTTTTTGGACTTTTTGGACTTTTTGGTCAACCCTAAGCACTGTACACCTCACTAACATGTCCTAGGTCACTCTAGTAATATGAATTACATATAATTGATGCATTTACATGTATGTGTATGCGAGAGTGTCCTAAGCCCTAATTCAGCCTAAGTCTTAATCTTCGACTTGATTTTGTGCAATGGTCTTCATGTCCATCTTGGCATGGTCATCTTGACTTAGACTTCATGTCCATCTTAATGTCCATCTTGGCATGATCTTGGCTTTGACTTGGAGTTGGTCCACTTGTTCTCATTTTGAACTAAAACATCATAACTCAATATAGCCATTAGTAATTCATGCTTATTATCATCAAAATCAATAGAGGCTGATGTGGCAAATGCTGACATGGCATTTCCCAACAGTTCTAACTCGTTCCAGAGGCTTAGGAGGCAGAGGAGGCGGAGTATTCCCGAGATTAGACTTAAATAGAAGAGACAGGATTCAAATTTCAAAAACAGAATCAATTGGTCGATTGATTGGTCGATTGGTCCAATCGACCAATGAGTCGACCAGTCAAGACAACAACTTCAAAACAGGGAATTGAAGGCTCAGATCAAGTCCAAACATCAAGGGTTTTTGCACACACCTAGAGTGACATACCTAGGGGTTAGAAATGCCTTCGAATCAATACAGAGACCAGTCCAAGACCATCAACTAATCCTATCTTCATCCGGGTGCAGTTTCCACGATTGGGACACTAGCATCAACACTCATGGATTCCAATCCAGCCATCAAGTCTTCAACAAAAATGGCCCAAAGATGACTTCTTGCCTTACTTCGGGTCACTAGACCTACAAATAACAAAGTTTCCAGATTAGGGTCAGGGCTGGGTTTCACATTTGGAGTGATGGTTGTAAGGTTGCAGCATCATATCCAAGGTTGTAACAACAAGAAAAGAAAAGAAAAGGAGTAGAATAGAGAGTGAGAGTGATGAATCATACCTTGAATGTGCAAATGGAGACAAGAGACAATGATTGCAATGATTGGGGGCAAGAATCCTTCACAAACACCAAGAGAGTGCCTTGGGAAGCTCCACTCTCGTTCTCAGTGGCCTAAATGAGTATAATAGGGTTCAAAACACGAGAACCACTTTAATAGAGAGAGGAATATCCAAAAAGAATCTTATTCTCGGATATGTACAACCATTGGTTGACTGGCTTTGTTCGATTGACTCAGTTGACCAAGCATGTACAACAAGGTTGAATCAGGGAAATCAAAGGCTATACAGGTCCCAATTGAATTGGGTTTTCTCCTACAAGTCAATAAACAAGTCTAGAGTATAGAAATACCTTCGAAATAGGACCAGAAGCACATCAAGCACTTCAACTAAGCTTCCCCTCTTCTAGGTGCAGTTTCTCACTGAACACTGACAATGTATCCAAGTAAGGGGCTTCACTGTCAATATCCATGGGCTCCGAATCCTACACCGAGTCTTAAACTTTGAGGGCCCACGAGTCTCTTCTTCCACCACTTCAGGTCTTCGGACCTACAAACATCATGGATCCGGGTCAGGGTCAGGGTTAGGATAGGGCTGGGTTTCACAAAAGGCCCAACTCAAGTCCAAACCTAATGAGATTCTCCCAATACAACAACATATGGCTTACCTAGTATAGAAAAATGCCTTCGAATCATGTCCAACTATACTTCAAGTCCATCAATATGACTCATCTTCAACAAGCTGCAACTTCCTTTCTAGTTCTTAACAAACTTCCAAGTATGGAACACCATCATCAACTTCCATGGGTTCTGGGTCAAACACCATGTCTTCCACTGAGATGACCCATAGTTGGCTTCTTCCTTTACTCCAGGTCTTCGGACCTACAAACAACCGGGATTCCGGGTCAAGGTCAGGGTTAGGATAGGGCTGGATTTCACATTGGGTACCGTAAGAATCATCAACTTGGTCTTCATAATATTGACCATCATAATCATCAGTTCATGCAGATAAGTCTAACAAAGATGTTCCAAAGAGGAGTGAGTTCAAAAGAACTCAGCAAGGCTGTTCATTCCATAATAACATAGTAACACATAATAGTAAATCATACCGAATGCAATATGATATGAAACAAACAATGCGATATCCTTATAACTCTAAGTATGTTGGTCTTCATTGGCGGACATGCTTTAAGTCATAGCACCATACTCCTTTGGGTGGGGTCCAAAATCACTCTCCCTCAACCATCTCAGTATCTTGGGTTCCAGTTGGCAATGGGTCCTGCATCACTCTCGAACATTCCTTGGCTGGGGTTTATGGCAACACTCTTTCACGCCCTCGTTTGGTCTGAGTACTGGTGCATGTCAAGGTTAAGCCTAGCCAAATGCAAGTCTTCGATGGGGCTTCTCCCAACTCAACAAGCAACTTACCTAACATAGAAGGACCTTCCAAAACTTGTCCAACTAGACCTCAAGTCCATCAACCAAGCTCTTCAACATCAAGAAGCAGTTCAACTCCAACTCCAACTCAAACAAAGTTTTTAAGTATGGAACACCATCATCAATTTCCATGGGTTATGGGTCAAACACCATGTCTTCCATTGAGATGACCCATAGTTGCCTTCTTCCAACACTTCGGGTCTTCAAACCTAAAAACAACAGGGTTTTCGAGTTAGGGTTAGGGCTGGATTTCACAGTTAGGTCCGGATATGATTGAAGCTACAAGTGCAATGGTGGATAAGATAAGAAAAAGGATCAAGTCTGCCCAGTCAAGGTAGAAGAAACCTTATACGGATAAGAGAAGGACTGAGTTGGAGTTTCAAGTTGGGGAGGAAGTTTTCCTTAGAGTGTCACATATGAAAGGTGTAATGAGATTCAATGTTAAAGGAAATCTTAGCTCTTGGTTCATCGGACCTTATGAAATTCTTGAGAAGGTTGGACCTGATGCATACAGTTTGGCCTTACCTCAATCTCTTGCTGGAGTTCATAATGTGTTTCATGTATCAATGCTTCGACAATACATAGAGAATCCGGAACACATACTACAATGAGAACCTAAAGGACTTAATGCTGATCTTTCTTACAATGAAGAGCCAACCAAAATCCTAGACAAAAAGGACAAACAATTGTGGAATAGTACCATTCCCTTAGTAAAGATTCGGTGGAAAAATCACACCCCTGAAGAAGCTTCTGGGAGAAGGAGGAACTTATGAAGGAGAAGTTTCCTCATCTTTTTGGAAGCCCATGTATGTTTTCAATTTCGAGGACGAAATTTCTTTTAAGGGGGGGAGAAAGTGAAATCTAGCGCTAACCCTAACCTAGAAATCCAACGCTAACCAGTGGCTGAAGCGATGCTCTACCCTTGCCTCTACCTCTCCTAGCACCGATTTATCATCCTCGTGGAGGCATGATGTGTATATCTGTAGAAAAGACAAAAGTTGAATGTTAGTGTGTTTACGGAAAAAATCAGCAAGAAGGGTATTTTCGTAATTTTTTGAAAATTTTTGATTTTGGCAAAATTGCAATTTGAACATACTAGTATGTGCATAATACTTGGAATAACATGCTAAGAATGTTTATTTGAAGACAATCCATCAAAATGTTGGTCTAAAGTCAAAAATTCAGCAAGAAGGAAAAGTGGATTTTTGCATTTTAGTTCAAAGTTGGATTTTTTAAAATGTTGAAATTGGTTCAAACAGATTGCATGCACACATCTACCTTATCATTTCAAGCATGTAGAATCTAATTTTGGTGTTAAAACTCCTAGCGGTTTGAAAGTAATCAAATTTTTTCCCAAATTGGGGATTTTCAGTTGCGTTAACGATGAAAGTAAGCTTCTTTTTTATTGTGCTTGATGTTTAAGGCTTGGCATTGTAAGAAAACTATGGAAACATGTTGTTAAGTATGCCTAATCATGTGTCTAACCTAGAACAACAAGCATTTCCTAGTTTTTCAAGAAATATAAGATAAGAACACAATATGAGAGATGATGAATAGTGTTTACCTTATGATGAAGAACAAAGTAGGCTGTGGTGTTGTTGTAGAAGACCCAAACAACCTTGAATGACCTTTGGAATCCTTGTAACACCTATCTCTAGAGCCCTCCCTCAAGTCTTGTGTGAATGAAATGATTTTGAAGAGAGAAAGACCACTTAAAAGGCTGATTTTCGTGTTCAACAGCCTCGGTCGACTGGCCAGTCGACCAGCCAATCGACCAGCTGAGGGCAGAATGCCTAGTTGCTGTTTAATTTTGGAAATTTGTGATTTTTGACCAATGATTGATTGTTTGATGACTATATTGATGATTCTAAGCATGATTTAAGTGTTTTAATCATTTGGTCAAGTGGTTGTTGATGAATCTACGATTTTCGATGTTTTGATCTCTTTCGGTTTTGCAGAATGGTTGTTTTAAGGAATCATTATGTTGGGTCCAGTAGCAATGGGAATGAAGAAATACCAAATGGGAGCATACCTGATGGTGGTTCTGACCAGCAGACTCATGCAAATGGTCAGACTACCAATGATATACCTAGTGCTCTACTAGTAGGAAGTTTCCTTGATATTGCCAACATCATGGTCAATATTATGCAGCAACAAGCAAATCAGTTCAATCATGTGATGACTAGTTTCATGACTCTTCATAATGAGACTCGTACTAGTGCGAACAGAAACCCTAATGCCGCAGTCCCGAATGCTAAAAGATTAGCTGGAACTCCTCATACCCGTCTGATGGAGAGTTTCTTGAAGTTGCAAATGCCTACTTTCACTGATGTCTTTAAGGATACTTTGTTTCCGAACAAGGGGTTGTGGGAACTAGAGAAGGATTTTCGTAACCTACAGTGTTCTGATGCACAAAAGGTTCTGTTTGCCGAACAAAAGCTCCAACATGAAGCTGATGCTTGGTGGTCCTCCACCCAACCTATTCTTGAAGACTTGTTGCATGCTGGTGTGGTTACTTGGGAATTATTCATGGATGCTTTTGTAAGAATTATTTCTCTGAAGCAGTGAAAGATGCCAAGGAAGCTGAGTTTATGGCTCTTGTACAAGGTTCTATGCCTATGCTGGATTACCAGCAAAAGTTTGAAGAACTTTTCTTCTTTGCACCTGATTCTATGAAGCCTGATCGTCCGAAGGCAAAAAATTCTTCAAAGGTTTGTGGCCTGCAATCAAAGCATACATCACTATACTCCCTATTGAGAGTTATGCCCAGATTGTACAAAACTCGAAGAAGCCGGAAGAAACTAAGAAAGAAAGTGCTCGTGTTCAGAGGCCATGGCAGCCAAGGAATCCTGGATTGGTTGATCGTACTGAGAGGCAATTCACTAGACCTACGCCTTATCCTACTCATGCTTTTCAACCTAGGAGTGTAGGTCAAAGTTATGGATTTGCACATGCCAGTCAGCATAGTCAATTCGGTAGGAATAGACCAGCAGTGAATATTCCAACTTCTAGGCCTGGGAATGTGAATCCTAGACCAGTGATTCAAAAGCCTCCAGTTGCAGTGACTCCAGTTGGACCAAGAGACCCTATTTGCTTTATCTATAAGCAGACCAGACACTTCGCTTGTGCATGCCCTAAGAAGATGAATCAGCCATCTGCCCCTTTGGCGAAGAGTGCTCTTCCCCCTCCTTCTGGAGAGTGTTTAGTATATCTTGTACTGAACAAGATGTGAATCATGATGTTGTGACAGATACTTTGTTAGTCACTTCTATACTTGCATTTGTTTTATTTGATATGGTTGCATCTCATTCGTTCATTTCATCTGCATTTGTTAAGAAGACTAACCTAACACCAAAGAACCTATCTACTTTTTTGATGATTAGTACTCATACTAGATCTATTGTGAAACTAGATAAAGTGTTAGAAGAATGTCCTGTTTCGGTTTGTGAAAAGAATCTGAAAGCCAATCTAGTGCTACTTGACCTGAAAGACTTTGATGTTATATTGGGAATTGATTAGTTGACAGCTCATAAAGCTGTAATTTTGTGTCTTCGAAGAAGATTCAATTTCTGATTTGTGGAAATTCAGTTTTTGAATTTCAACGTGAGAAAGGAAGAGTTAGTAGGTAGACTTTGACCGCATTGATGCAAGCTTGTGCATTAGTGGAAAGTGCTTCACCTGGAAGCAAGGTCAAGGAAGAGATGAAGCTTGATGAAGTCAAGGTTGTCTGTGACGTCACAGATGTTTTTCCGGATGATCTGTCAAGACTACCTCCTGATAGAGATGTTGAGTTTTCGATTGATTTGATTCCAAGAGCTGCTCCGATATCTAAAGCCCCGTATAGAATGGCACCTACCGAATTCAAGGAATTACAGAACCAGCTGAAAGAGCTCTTAGATCGAGGTTTTATACAATGTAGTGTATCACCTTGGGGAGCTCCGGTTTTGTTTGAGAAGAAGAAAGATGGTAGGATGCGTCTATGCATTGATTACCGAGAGTTGAACAAGTTGACCACTAAGAATAGATATCCGCTGCCCAGGATTGATGACCTCTTCGATCAGTTGAAAGGTGCAGCCATGTTCTCAAAGATTGATTTAAGATCTAGATATCACCAACTTAAAGTGAATTCCAATGATATTTTCAAGACAACTCTTAGAACGAGATATGGTCACTATGAGTTTAGAGTTATGCCTTTTGGTTTGACTAATGCTCTTGCCATGTTCATGGATCTTATGAACCGAGTATTTCATGATGTGCTTGACAAGTTTGTGATCCTCTTCATTGATGACATCTTGATTTACTCGAGGAGTCAAGAAGAACATGTGAGACATCTTAGTTTCACTTTGCAAGGGTTGAGAGAAAAGAAGCTTTATACTAAGTTTAGAAAGTGTGATTTTTGGCTCTCAAGGGTAGTATTTCTCGGCCATGTGGTTTCAGCTGAAGGTATTTGTGTTGATCCTGAGAAGGTGAAACCAATTGTCGACTGGGAAAGACACAAGACCGTGACAGAAATAAGAAGTTTTCTAAGAATGGTGGGATACTACAAAAGATTTATTGAGAACTTTTCTAGGTTGGCTGCCCCCATGACTAAGCTAACTAGAAAAGAAGAGAAGTTTGTTTGGACCAATGCATGTGAGAAGAATTTTCAAAAGTTGAAGGATAGATTGACAAGTGCGTCGGTGTTGACTATACCTGATGATTTTGGTGGTTTGACAGTCTACACTGATGAGTCGAACATTGGTTTGGGTTGCGTTCTAATGCAACATGGCAAGTTTGTAGCTTATGCTTGTCAGCAATTGAAGGAATATGAGCGGAATTACCCCACTCATGATTTAGAACTTGCCGCTGCTGTCTTCGCTTTGAAGATTTGGAGACATTACCTATACGGTGAGAAAATCGCTATTCTCACAGATCATAAAAGTTTGAAATACTTCTTTACCCAAAAGGAGTTGAACATGAGACAAAGAAGATTATTAGAATTGGTCTATGATTATGACTGTGACATTCAGTATCACCCTGGTAAAGCAAATGTGATTGTTGATGCTCTTAGTAGGAAAAGTAAAAGAAAAGAGTTGGATTTGAATGCTTTGAGTCAACCATTGTTGTTCTCAATTTCGGAACTTGGAATGGAAATTGTTCCTAAAGGTTCGGAATTTGTTCTTTCTGCCATGACGGCAAGATCCACCCATAGAGATAGAATTGTTGCTCTACAAACTTCTAATCAGGAATTGAAGGAGAAGATTGAGAAGATTTCTTCGAATCCTTAGTTGGATCCTGATTTTGGTATATTTATGGATGGTGCTTTATTGTTTAAAGGAAGACTTTGTGTGCCTGTTGTTGAAGAGATTAAGAAGGAAATCTTGAAGGAAGCACACTAGTTGATTTTCACAATACACCCAGGAAGTACTAAGATGTACAAGGATCTAAGAGAACATTTTTTGTGGATTGGTTTGAAGGCCGATGTGGAAGATTTTGTGGCCAAGTGTGAAACTTGTCAGCATGTGAAGGCCATTCGACAACCTCCATTTGGACTTCTACAGCCCTTCATGTTCCTAGTTGGAAGTGGGAAGACATTTCTATGGACTTCGTGACTAGCTTGCCTCAAACAAGTAAAGGTAATGATACGGTATGGGTAATCGTTGATAGGTTGACAAAATCAGCCCATTTTATTCCTATGAAGATCACTCATACTTTGGATAAGCTAGCTAGGCTTTATGTGGACAATGTGGTTCATCTGCACGGAGTGCCTGTGAGTATTGTTTCTGATAGAGATCCTAGGTTCACCTCAAGGTTTTGGAATAGTTTGCCAAAAGCCTTAGGAACCCAGTTAAATTTGAGTACGGCTCATCATCCACAGTCTGATGGACAATCTGAGCGGACAATTCAGATTTTGAAAGATATGCTTAGATCTTGTGTTGTGGATATGGGTGGCAATTGGGATGAACACTTAGCTTTGGTTGAGTTTGCCTATAACAACAATTACCAAGTAACAATAGGCATGGCTCCATTCAAGGCTTTGTACTGAAACACTTGTAGAACACCCTTGTATTGGACTGAGACCGGTGAAAGCAAAGTCTTAGGTTCGGAAATGATTGAAGCTACAAGTGCAATGGTTGATATGATAAGAGAAAGGATTAAGTCTGCTTAGTCAAGAAAGAAATCCTATGCAGATAAGAGAAGGACCGACTTGGAATTTCAAGTTGGGGAGAAAGTTTTCCTAAAAGTATCACCTATGAAAGGTGTGATGAGATTCAATGTTAAAGGAAAGCTTAGCCCTCGCTTCATCGGACCTTGTGAAATTCTTGAAAAGGTTGAACCCATCACATACCGTTTGGCCTTACCCCTATCTCTTGTTGGAGTTCATAATGTGTTTCATGTTTCGATGCTTCGAAACACATACTACAACAAGCACTTGAAGGACTTAGTGCTGATCTTTCCTATGATGAAGAGTCAGCTGAAATCCTTGACAAGAAGGACAAACAATTGCGAAATCGTACCATCACTATGGTAAAGATTCGATGGAAGAATCACACCCGTGAAGAAGCTTCTTGGGAGAAAGAAGAAGACATGAAGGAAAAGTTTCCTCATCCTTTTGGAAGCCCAGGTATGCTTTCAATGTCGAGGACAAAATTTCTTTTAAGGGCGGGAGAATGTGAAATCTAACCCTAACCTTGACCCGGAAACCCTGTTGTTTTTAGGTCCGAAGACCCTAAGTGAAGGAAGAAGACAACTATGGGCCATCTCAGTAGAAGACATGGTGTTTGACCCGGAACCCATGGAGATTGATGATGGTGCTCCATACTTGGAAGCTTTAGCTGTGTTTTGAAAAGAAACTACACCTTGATGAAGGAGAGTGTAGTTGATGGACCTAAAGCCTATTTTAAAATGGTTTGAAGGCATTCCTCTATGCTAGGTAAGTCAATTGTTTAGTTGGGAGAAGCCCACTTCAATTTGGAGTGATTTAGGCCTTCATATCCCTGTCTAAGCCTTGTTATCGACTGCCTAGTCGACCAGGCCAATCGACCAGCTAGGCTGCCAGCTGCTAATAGAATCCGAGAATATCTTTTGTTTAGGTCTTTTGGTGCTCTATATAATAGAACTTCATGTTTCTTAGCCTCTTTTGTTTCTAAAACCCTTAGAAAACGTGGGAAGCCTCTTTCAAAGGCTCTCCTTGGTGTTAGTGAAGAACTCTTGCAAGATCTCAAGTTCTTCATCTCTTATTCATCTTCAAGGTTAGTAATCTCTTATACTTCTCATTGATTTACTCTTGTATTGATCTAATCCTACTACTGTGATTATGAAGAAGGTATTGCAACCTTGCAAACACCTCTTCTACAATCTCCAATATTGAGAATGAATCTCCATTCATTATATTGATGCTATGATCTTGATATTTGATTCTAGCCATGATTCTTATGATTTCTTCATGAAGCCATGATCATTCTTTTAATTTGATTTCTCTAGCATATTAGATCTGATTTATGTTAGTATTCATCTCTGATCTAATGCTAATGATCCTCTTGAGTGAATCCTTCATTCTCCTTTGCATCCATGGTTGTTTTCATTGAAAACCATGTTTTGATCAAATTAGAAAGTCATGTTTTAAAAATAGAAAGTCATGGTTTTGATCATTGTTTGGTGTCTAATCTATGCTAGTTAGTCTTAGATTACTATTCCTAAGGTTCCTTTGAAATTTTGGAGTGTTTTGAATCCTGGAAGATGAGTTTCGGACCAAAATTCAGTTTGGCTACGAACATTGTTCACCTGGTCGACTGGCTGGTTGACTAGACCAGGCTGCCAGGCATGGACAACATTGGGTTTTCGTCTGATTTGATCTGTTTGACCTCCACTCTTCTAAGGGTTTTTCCTAATGTTGTATCTATGCTTGTCTAGGGTTTATTTGCTAACTTTGGACTTGATCTCTTGTTCCTCTAGATTTTCTTCAAATCTATTTAAGGTAAGGAAAGTTGTTTCCATATTAACATAGATTGCTTGAATCTTAGTTTCTAATTTGGGAATTTCATAGATTCTCTATTGTTCTTATATTTTCTTAATATGATTTTACTATTGTAAGTACTTCAGTACAGTAGTACCTTGTTCATGTATGTTCTTATTACTTTGATCATGTATGGACATTATTCTTGTCATTTACATATTCGATTGATCACGTTTATATGTATCTTTCTATATGATGGAATATCAGTTGTGTATGTTATGACTAAATTGGGAATGTGATTGATTAGGTATGATTTGGGATTGGGGAATGTCCTTTTAACATTTCTGTCCTTGGACGTCAATGGAAGTGGTATGGGACATTTCCGATAGTGCCCTTTGACTCTTTTCCGGATTATTGTATGTCATACCTAGGGCCTGTCTAGCGGTGTTTGTCACATCCACCCAGCCGGTACCCTACCTGGCATACCCGAGTGTGTGATCCACAGCCCCAAAGAACAAGTATCGAGGAAATCATCCTCCCACATGCACAATAACATAATCATGAACAAGATATAATCAATGTGTAATAACATAAACAAGAGATCAAGATAAGAAGAGAGAATGACAAATATAATCAAAGTGCGGAAATAATGATATCAATATATAATAATCAAAAATGTAAAGTTTGCAGAAAATCACTCCACAAAATACAACAGAAATGTAGTTCAAAAGTCAAGAAGAAGATTACAACCGATTCCAAAAGAAAGGAAAGAAAGAAGTAATCAAACTAAACTAAAGTATCTTCTACTTTATAAAGAACATCTTTATAAGTATAAACTTCAGAAATCAAGCACGGCCGCTTCCACTCTACAGTTGGGCTAATCATGGTACGTAGCATGATCATACGAGGGATCATCACAAAATCTTCGTAACTGCCAACACCTTGCGTGAAGTATGCTTCTTCAGCTTACTTTTCCTCATACTGGCCGTCATAGTAATCAACACCTATAGAGTAATCTAACAAAAGATATTTGCACAAAAAGGAGTGAGTTCAAAAGAACTCAGCAAGGCAAGTTATTCCACAACAACATAAATAACATGATAGCAAAACATAGCATGATGCAATGTGATATCAAATAGACAATGCATGTATGAATCTAACTCTATGTATGCTGGTCTCTATAGTCAGACATGCTTTAAGTCATAGCACCATACTTCTTTGGGTAGCTCACAAATCACTCATCCTCAGTTGGCAATGGGTCCTTCATCCCTCAGGACATTCCATGGCTGGGGTTTAAGTCACCACTGTCTCACATCACCGTTTGGTCTAAGTATTGGCGCATGTCAAAGTAAAACCTAGCCAAATGCAAATCATCTACTTGGTTATATCAACTTAGGTCCAGATACCGTCCATTCCTCGCCCCGGCGATCCTTTCTAGTATCCTTTTCACTAGAGTCAGCATAGTCCCAGACTACGGACTCATCAACCCTATTGGTCATCCACAAATAATAGACGGGAAGCTCTCATGTCCTCTCACGAGTTGGTTATCGGTCTTGAACGCCCATGAGCCCAAGTCTACTATTTGCAACGTTACCAATAAATGGCCCCTCACAATGTGATTTATGTCCTCTCACGGGTTGGTTACCGGTCTTGATGGCCCACAAATCCCCATTGCTACCACGGGTTGTTCAGTCTCAATACCCTTCCGAATCGGGTCTGATATAACAGGGATATCCTAGCCAAACACCGCTAGACAAGCCCTAGGTATGATAAACAATAATTCGGGAAAGTGTCGAAGGGCACCATAAAAAGTATCCCATACTATTCCCACTGATGTCCAAGGACAAAAATGTCAAAAGGACACTTCCCAATCCCAAATCATACCCATTCAATCACATTCCCAATTCAGTCATAACATACACAACTGATAATTCATCATATAGAAAGATGCATATAAACATGATCAATCGCATATGTAAATGACAAGAATAAGTATTCATAATAACAAAAGAATACATGAATATGGTACTACTGTACTTGAAGTACTATAGCAGTAATATAGTATTAAGAAAATACAATAATGGTAGTGAATCTAAGAAATTCCCAAAATAGAAACTAAGATTTACGCAATCTATGTAATTATGGAAACAAATGTCCTTACCTTAAATAGCTTCGATGAATATTTCAAAGATCAAAGAGAATGGTTCCAAACTTAGCAAATAAACCCTAAACAAGCATAGATACAACATTAGCAAAGAGGCCTAAAAGATCGGAGATCAAATGAATCAAATCAAACGAAGAACACAGCTACTGTCAGCCTTGGTCGATTGGGTGGTAGCTTGGCCCAGTCGACCAAGCAATCAACCACCTAAACAGTACACAGCAGAAATCTGATTTTGTATCCTAAACTCATTCTACAAGATCCGAAACACTACGAAACTTGGAGGAAACCTCTAAAATAGTAATCTAACACTAAAATAGCATAGATTAGACACTAACAATGATACTACTTACTAATTTGGAAATATGACTTTCTAATTTGGTAAAATTCATAGTTTTTAATGAACACACACTATGAACTCAAGAGAAAAACAAGAGATTATAGGATCTCATTCTAGTAGAAAACATAATCAGTAGATCATACATGAAACTAACATGCAAAATAGACCTAACATGCTAGAGAAATCAATTCAAAAGAATGATCATGGCTTCATGAAGAAATCACAAGGATCATGGTTAAGATCAATATGAAGATCATAGTACCATAAGAATGAATGGAGATTGTAGAAGAGATGGTTGCAAGGATGCAGCATCTTCTTCATAATCTCAAGACAGAGAATAAATTATAGTAATAGTAGATCAATACCATACAAGAGAGTTTACTAACCATACAAGAGATGAAGAACTTGAAATCTTGCAAGAGTTCTTCACAAACACCAAGGAGAGGCTTTAAGAGAGTCTTCCCACGTTCTCTGAGGGTTTTAGAAACAAAAAAGGCTAAGAAACACGTACTTCTATTATATAGAGCACCAACAGACCTAACAGAGGATCTTTGGTAGATTATGTCCCTGTTGGTCGATTGGCCCAATCGACCACCCAGTCGACCAAGCAAGACAGCAAGGCCAAAACAGGGAAATGAAGGTACAAATCAAGTTCAAACCCAATGAGCTTCTCCCAATACAACATATGACTTACCTAGTATAGAGGAATGCCTTCAAATCATGTCCAACTACACTTTAAGTCCATCAACTAGTCTCATCATCATCAAGGTGCAGTTTCATTTCCAAATCCAAGAAAGCTTCCAAGTATGGAACACCATCATCAACTTCCATGGGTTATGGGTTAAACACTATGTCTTCCACTGAGATGGCCCATAGTTGGCTTCTTCCTTTACTTCGGGTCTTCAAACCTACAAACAACAAGGTTTCCGGGTCAAGGTTAGGGCTGGGTTTCACAGTGTTGGCTAGGATGTCCCTGTTATATTAGACTCGATTCGGAAGGGTATTGCGACTGAGTAACCCGTGGTAGCAATGTGGGTTTATGGGGGCTCAAGATCGGCAACCAACCCGTGAGAGGACATGGAACACATTGCGGGGGCCATTTATTGGTAGGGTCGTAAATAGTAGACTTGGGCTCATGGACGCTCAAGACCGGTGAGTTATATCCGTGAGAGGACATGAGAGCTTCCCGTTTATTATTTTTGGATGACCAATAGGGTTGATGAGTCCTTAGTTCGAGTTGGTTGTAGCCATAGGTTACAATGGCTCTAGGGGGAAAGGAACTGGAAAGGATCGCCCAGGGCGAGGAATGGAAGTATCCAACCCTAAGTTGATATAACCAAGTAGATGACTTGCATTTGGCTAGGCTTTACCTTGACATGCGCCAATACTTAGACCAATGGTGACATGAGAGAGCGGTGCCCTAAACCCCAGCCAAGGAATGTCCAGAGGGATACAAGACCCAATTACCACTGGAGAACCCAAGATTCTGGAATGGTTGAGGGATAGTGAATTTGTGACCTGCCCAAAGAAGTATGGTGCTATGACTTAAAGCATGTCTGCCTATAGAGACTAACATATATAGTGTTAAATTCATACATGCATTGTCTATTTCATATCATCTTGCATCTGCTATGTTCTGCTATCATGTTATTTATGTTGTTATGGAATACCTTGCCTTGCTGAGTTCCTTTGAACTCACTCCTTTTTGTGCAAATATCTTTGTTAGACTATCCTACAGTTACTGATGACTATGAAGGCCAGTACTATGAAGCGCAAGCCGATGATGCATACTACAAGGTGCTAGCAGTTACGAAGATTACGGTGAAGATTCCTTGTGTGATAATGCTGCGAACCAGGATTAGCCCTACCTCGGAGTGGAAGCGGCCGTGTTTGATTTCTAAAGTTTATGTTTATGAAGACATTCTTTATAAGTTGGAAGAGACCTTAGTTTAGTTTGATTACTTCTTTTCTTTCCTTTCTTTTGAGAACAAGTTGTAATCTTTTCTTTTACTTTCGATCTACTTTTCGGCTGTGGTTGTGGAGTGACTTTCCGCACACTCTACATTTTGATTATTATATTGGTATCATTTTTTCCGCACTCTGATTATATTGTCATTCTCTTCTTTTTATCTTGATGTCATTGTTTATATAATGTTACATTGATTATATCTTGTTTATGATTATGTTATTGTATATGTGGGAGGATGATTTCCTCGATACTTGATCTTCGAGGTTGTGGATCACACACTCGGGTATGCCAGGTAGGGTACCGGCTGGGTGGATGTTACACCCGGAAGTTGAGTTTCGGATCAAAATTCATATTTATGTTCCGTACTATTCATTGGGTTGATTGCCTGGGTCGATAGCCCAAGCCACCCAGCCAACCCGGCCCAAGTGGACGTAGCTGTTTTTGTTGTCTGTCTTGATCCGTTTGACTTCTGATCTTCGTGAGTTTGTTCCTAATGATTGAACTACGCTTGTTGAGGGTTTATTTGTTAACCTTGGACCTATCCTCTTTATTTCTCCAGAATTCTTCTAAGTAATTAAGGTAAGGATCTCTAATAACCTAAAATGCATGATCTCTTATTTATGATTCGTATTTGCATGATCTTACTACTGTTCTTATAATTCTTTATAATTTTATTATTGTTGTAAGTACTGTAATTACAGTAGGTCTTGTTCATGTAATTCTATTATTAAATTGATCATATACGAATGATTATCTTTCTATGTATTGGATTATCAATTGTGTATATGAAGGACTGATTTGGGAATATGATTGCTTAAGTATAATTTGGGAATGGGGAATGTCCTTTTGACATTTCTATCTTTGGACATCAGTGTAAGTGGTATGGGACATTTCCTATGGTGCCCCTTGACTCTTTCCCAAATTATTGGTTGGCATACCTAGGGCT